>NC_142684.1:87254274-87557419 GCF_056320005.1 Nelumbo lutea | reverse complement strand
AGCTAGCTGTGTTTGGACTTTGGAGGGAAAACCCATTAACCCAAGTAGAGTATTGTTTCAAGCTTGTGCTAAATGCTAATTACCAAACACTACCCCTCCTAACAACCCAACAAATCCCCATCTGTAATTGGGTTTGCAAATTACATACCAGTCAACCCAATGAACTTTCTTGGAACAGGCAAAACCCCCCTGACATAGATGAAACCGAAGCTTGCTTTAACATTGCCAGCCTTAGTGAATATGGGCCAATCAGATTGGATAGCCTTCTGGTGACATAATCATATCTTCTCTAATCCTACACTTAAAATTCTCTTACAAGCCCTTATACAAAGATTATGCAAACCAGACTTTATGCCCTTTTTTTTCATGATGTTCTTTATTCCTTTCAAATCACAAAATTGACGTCGTTTGAGACAAAACTTTAACCAATCTTCTGTGTACAACTCTACATACAAACTATTCCAACCCACACACACAAAAGTTAGAAAAACTTGAGTAGAATTGAATTATGGGGTTCTGGATTTGATACCTTTGGGATGAAGGGAGAGAAGCTTGGGTTGACTGCTTTTGGGATGATTCCTGCTTTCAGAAAGATTTCTCTCTCTCTCTCTCTCTCTCTCTCTCTCTCTCTCTCTCTCTCTCTTATCTTCACCAGATGAATATTCTACATGTTTTAGAACAGTACAAAAAGCCCACCCAAACTCGGCAGACCACTATAACAACCAATACCTCCCCCCCCCCCCTCCCCCATAAAGAAGATGAAAATTTCTTTTAGGAATGTTTGTTGGATGATTTCTCAACCACTATTGGTTTTTTAGCAGCCACACTGCACCAAGGGATTTTGTGTTTTGGACAAAAGGCAATTGGTTTGGATGCTGCAAGAACCCCCCCCCCCACTTTTGAATGGGCCAAAAGCTATGAGTTGAATATATCTGAATGAACTGAAAATTAATATTCCTCCAATTACCCCACCAAGGTCCAGCACTAGTACAATATAATACCATTGTTTGTTTGATTTAGGTCTCTGATTTTGGCCAGGCCCACTTGAGAAGGATCAGTACACCTTAAGGAACATTCAGCTCCATATTTCTCAACTATTTAAAAGGTGAAATTCATTCAACTACCCATGGCATTTTTAGTTTAGATTTACATCTTATACCCTCTGGCATCTTTGTTTACATTTCTATCCATGAAAACCATCTTTGATTTCAAAAAGACCCCTCTTATTTAGTGATATTTTTACTCCCTTGGGTTTCAAGAGTCAAAGTGGTAATAACTTAGGTTGCACAAGGAAATTTCAAATGTGAAAAATATGACTTTACTCCATTCTGTCCCATAAAGTATAACTAATAAATACATATTCCCCCAATCTATTCTCGTTTCTATGGGTAAAGCTGTTTTTAGAAATTGCAATATCTCATAGAATATACCCAGAGTAATTTTTTCTAAGATTGAACTGAGATGTCTAAAGAGGAGAAACTGAGGACGATCATGGGCCAGGTCGACTTGGTCCTGGCTTAGCACAGGTAGAGGAAAGCCCAGTCCGAAGCCTGGCAGCTGCACAGTAACACTTTACCGGGCCAAGAGTACAAGCCCAAAGACCCATCCCAAAGCGGGCTTTGGACCAAATCCTAGGAAAATAACAGTTTATTTTTTTTATTTTTTTATTTTTAATAAAAGAGACTAAGAGTTGAGTTGCACTAACTAATATACTGGTACATTGGTTGCATATTATAATAATTTCATCTATATATTTAGTATATAGTCAAATATCTCAATATACAAACAAAATAAGTAGGTAGTGAGACTGAAAGCGAATCCAACTAGATAAAAAGAAACTGCAAGCATGGCTATATCATCTCTGGTTTTGTTCTTTAGCCTAGCAAAAGAAATGGTTGCTTTATAACTTTATATTTATACAGAAATGGCGATGAAGATCAATATTGCTCGTTTGTTTTATTTTTCTATTAATACTTCAAATGTTAAAGACCACTTTGGGCAATACAAACGAGCTAGTCTACTTACCAGGGATTTATTAGTTTTTTTTTTCACATCTTAAGATGTGTTCAAATCTCAAATACAATGTTGGAAATAGCAAGAGAAAAAAAATATGAAGCTGATTTGTACAACAAAACAGAATTATCCAGTTAATAATTAAGGTTCTGAAGGCTTTTTTTTTGTGGGGGTAGAACTTGGGATCATATTACATAACAACCCGCATGCACAAGCACAATCCTTCAGTTATTAAATCCCTACAGGGGACTGAAAGAACAAAAAGTCCAAAAGAAAGCAAGAAAGCAAAAATAGCAAGAGTTCTTTTTACTTGATTTTTCACTTTGGGTGCATATTGATTATGGAATGATGCATTTTCATTCTCTCATTACTGACTTGTTGGACCATAAGATACTTGGCTATAATGGGAGATTGTGAGAATTATACGGAGACAAGTAGGCAAGGAGCCATTCACAATGAATTACATTCCACAGCCACTTCCATGGAGTTTTTTCCCAAGCCAATGACAAGCCACCACCCACTATACCCATGTCCTGGAAATCATCAGTAAGAAACCCAATTTTCTTACCAAATCCTTAAGCATCATTCTCTACGTAGCTGGAGGTTTCCATGATTCCATCCCACAAAATGACCAGTCGGGATCTCCTACCAACAAAACACATTTCAACCCCTTACAAAAAAAATTTCTGACACCGTACATCTCATTCATGCTAGATCCCATTTTTGAGATCACATCAGCTAATGGCGCCTCACATGCACAACATCTCAGTGTGCATTGAGAACATCTCCCTGATACACGGTTGGGATATGCTGTGGGGTGCTGATCTGTACTCCCTACTTTTATGGTGGGTCCCAGTCTCATAGTGAGATGTGCAATATTGATGAAGTTGGTAGGGGGTTGGGACGTGTTTTGTTAGTAGGAGATCCCATCTCTAAAATCACACATTTTTAACACTAAAAAAAGAAAAAAGAAAGGCTTTGTACATGAATGAGATCAAAAGGTTCAACAGGTCTCTCACTTTCCTAGATAAACAACAAAAATTTGGCCAAATACCAGCACAGATGATGGGTTTTGCCAATTAATTTGCAACTCAAAATGTGGAAGAATATATAGTTTTTTCTGAAGCACCAAAGATTAAGGGCTTTCATGAAAAAAAAAAAAAAACTAATAAGGAAATAGTTCAGCCAGCTGACTCTGACTGGGATACCTTTAGCAATTAATGGGGCAAAGCTCATGAATAGTTGTTGTAGACCCAGATCAGATCAGAGACGATGACAAATGAAAATATATAGTTTGAAGTTTGAAGGAGAATGAGCATCTGCGTAGACCAATGCCAAGTGAGGTCAGTTCATTAGACAAACATTTGCTTACTACACACTCCATTACTACTTATTCTCTGCTTAGAAAAGAAATGTGAATTCAAAAAATGGAAACCTACGGTGGGAGGGTCCCCATCCAACCATCATTTCTTGTCATTCTGAAAAAGACCCTAAATTTCAAACATTGCAGTGACAAGTGGCATCGACAACAATACCTAAACCCAACATAAAATGAAGCAACCCAGCTAACATGAGACTGAAAAAGATGATTCAGTTCCTACGACTTCTGAAATTTTTTGCTAAAATTGTTTTTTTTTTTTTGGCATTTGGGTAGAAAAATTAAGTAATTAAGATGCTCGGGAGATGTGTCCAATGTTTGAACAGAAGACATTCAAGGAGATATGTAATGTAAGTAATGCTTCGCTAGCTAATTGATGCAATATTCACCTTTCTTACAACTTTTGTCACCAAGCATTGGACCAATGTACTGACAATTTTTGCAAACAAATTAATTAAAAGCCAGCATAATGAACTGCAAAGGCTTCTTCGGAATTCGGAATGCTCTTCGGGTCCCGGTTTTACTGATTTTAATTAACCGGGCGGTTTAATTAACCCAGAAAGGCCACCGGTTCCCAATTTTCACGGTCCGACCATCCTGTCTGGGCTGAGTTAAAATATTGGTCAAATCAAATGGTTCCACCATGACATCAACATGATTTTGTAAATATATTTTATAAAAAAGAAATAACTAATAAATAATGGGTTTATGCAATTCTGGGATACCTTACCCTACAACAATGGATGTTTTGAGTTTTCATTCTTTCCTTGTGAATGTGTGGTAGCAGAGTTGCTTGCGCGACTCACAGGCATTCACAACACCGAGAGACGAGCGTCAGTGATGTTGGAATTCATGAAAAGACATGCCACAGAACAAAATTAGTACTCTGTCTTTTCGTAGTCCTGCACTGTCTAAGTGTCTATAGATATAGGGTAAAGAAATCCAGTTGCAGTTACTAGAATTCCACCAAAAACAACTGGTTTCTAGTTAAATAGTCGTACTGTTCGTAGAACAGATATCCAGCTGCTTGAACACATTTGGCAATTCAACAATGGTTTGACTCATGATTTTCAGAACCGGACCGGAAAATCGGTCAGGTGATCAGTTCTGTTTTTCTTTAACTGAATTTTTTTTTTCAAAAATTGTTGATTTTGGTCAACAAACAACTGATCTGATCTGGGTAGTCGATCGTTCGAATCGTTTGAATGTTTTTATTTTTTTTACTTTTTTATTAGAAAGGGCCAACACTTCAACCCGAAAGCCAGACCCCTGACCGATTCATTCTCCGAATCAGTCTTAAAAACCTTGGTTTGACTACAGTCAACTAGTGTTCTAAGCAAATGGTGGGCGTATTAGTTACTTACTTTCGGGAACTGGAAGTGCGAAGTGCTTCTAATAAAGGTTCAATTGGATGGTCTGGTCGAGTTCTCAAAACATTGGGTATGAGGGAATCTGTAGGTGTCAGGTTTAGCCGTTTTGGCTCAACTACTGAATTTCAGGGACAATGTTTCTGGTTATCAAGCTAGTGATAATGAAATTAATCCTGAATCAACATGAGCAACTCAACACCAAGAGTCGCCAGCTGTATAAGATTTTAGATTATTAGCTTAATTATTGGAAATTCAAAATTTTCCAATTTATGCGTAAATTCAATATTTTCAAATTGTTGTTGATTTGGACGGTTGGACCATTGGACAGAAACCATCTAGACAATTTGTTCCATTTTACCCCAAACCTGGTCCCTGACAAAAAACCGTTGAATTAGTCAATAACCCATTGACCTGGGCGGTTGAAGTGCTGATCCGTTCAACGGTTTTTGGCCGTTTTTTTATTTTAATTATTTTTTGAATATTTTTATTTTTATTTTTCAAAATGGGCTATTCGTTCAAACTAGATGGTCGAACCGTCAACTTGAAAACTATGGCCAAAATGGTCCCACTTCTAAATCAGTTTTTAAAACATTGTGTAAACCAACAAAAATTAACAATGTAAAAGCAAAAACAAGTATATGAAATACTAATAACTAGTGATAACAAGAAAGAAAGTATATTTCAGAACTATAAATAAATTTTCTTGTCAAGCTTTTAAGAATGTCTCCACAGATAACCCAAGAGGGTCTCACTGTGCTCATTCAAATCATCCAATAAAGTTCATTTTTAAGATCATTTTATTCGATCAATATGATATGGGAATGAATGACTCGCCGGCACCAATCTGAACACAAAGTGTTTTCATTTTTCAATTTGTGGCAAGCTTTCTTACTGTTTTCTTTCCCCTTTTAGGGAAATTTAACTTAGGCTTCTTTGTTTCAACTTATTAGCTTTTTAATTTCTGTTTCAATTTTTAATTTGTTATTTGCGAGAGAGATCTAGAGAGAGAAGATACTATTTAGTTAAGTTCACCAAATATTTCTTCTAATACCTAATAAGACTTGTGAATTCTAAAATTTTGCTTTTAGAAGGTCATTGATCATTTGGTTTAAGCATTTTACCAAACCTTTTTAACCAAAAAAAAAAAAATCTAAAAACACCTATGAATTATTGTAAGGGTTGAAAGTGTAACTTCAATTATTACTTTCCACATCATTTAATCACCATTCATTAAGTCTTATACTTAAGGTATTAAACCACATTTTCTCTTATTAAATCCTATATTTTTAAGTTATTTCTCATTAATAAATGTTACTAATTAGATCTATGCCAATATTTTTAACAATATAAACCCACATATTTTAAAACCTACTCAAAAACAAAATCATTCTTTATCCAAGTGGCGGCTAAGCAATTCAATCATCCGAATCAAATTGATCGACCTATGAAGTCATAGTTAGGTAATAAAATTTTTAAAATGGAAATAAATATAGAAATTTACAAAAAAAAAAGTGTAGAAAAAATTAGTCACATTTATGATACTTTGATTAATCAAATTAAAAAATAAAAAATAATTTGATTAATCAAATAAAAAAATAAACAATAATTATTTTTATTGGTAATGAAAATGAAATGAATAATTTAGAACTAACCAAAAATAAAATATAAAAATTAATAATAAATAGTTTAACTTTTGGGTTAAATGTGTTAACCTTTAATGTCATAAATAAATAATAAAATTAATAAAATATAAAAATACAAAAACGAAAAAAAACACATAAGTTTTGCAAAAAAAGCATTCAGGCACATGTATAATATCATTTATTTATCATATTAAACAAAAAGTAAGTGTGTAATATCATAATTATTTTTACACACAAAAATACAAAAAAAATATAGAAAAAATTGAACACATCTATAATTCTATATTTACACTACTATTAAAAGTATGAATAATGTGGAAATTTCCTTTGACTAAAATCAAGGTTTTAACAACTAATCTAGAAATGAAATCGCTTTGGCTTCCAATTTCCGGGTCAACAGTTCAATTGTCCAGTTTGAGGAAATCAAACCGATAAGATGTAAAATATAATGCATTTTTTTATTTTGATCGTTAGATTAGGATTAGGTTAAAAGTCCACCATATATATACATTACTATGTGAAGGGAGTGTGAGAATTTGAGAAAGAGGCGATTAGTTAAAGTTGAGAAGTGAGAAAGAAGAAGAAGAAGAAGAAGAAGAAGAAAAGGGAGCATCGCCAGAGGTGGTTGTCACCATGTTCACCAGTCATTGTTGCAAAACCATTTTTTCCTAAGAAGAAGAAGAAAGAACTACCATCGGCGGCTATTTCCATGTTCATTATCACCACCGTTCCAATACCATTTTCCCTCTTCTTACATCTCTCTCATCTTTCTAAATCTCTCTCAGATCCCAAATTGTTTGCTTCATTGGTGTATCTTAGATTTTAATATAAGATTAGTATTTAATCTCTTATCTGTTGCATCGATTTTTTTTATTGGAGTTGCAATTTTTGTTGTTGTTACAACTTAAAAAGAATTACGTAAATGAGAAAACTCAAAATCAAAATGGAAAAACTAAAAAACCTAATTAATTTCGGCCATCAGCAATAATCAAACAAGTTTATAAGATATGAAAGTTTTTTTTTCTAATTTTTTTATTTTAAAATAAATAAAAAATTTGGAAATGGTTTCAAAGCAACCCAAGAACGTTAATCGAGTCAAACATTTTAACGGTTAAACCGTTTAGGCTAATAGTTCTTTGATCATTTCAATGTTTTTTTTTTCTTTGTAAAATAGCAGTTTAGGGCCAAAATGGAATTGGTGACCAGATTGGTTCCTAGTCCAAATGATTTGATTGTTTAGTCTGGTCCAGTTTTTAAAAAAGTGTCTAAAATACTCATTTTTTAATTTACTCTCTATTTAATTGTAAGGTTTAAATTGTAAATTGAATTACTACTTTTTACCTCATTTAATTCCCTCTATTTAAATCTTACATTTTTTTGATAAATGAACAAAAGAAAAAAGATACACCAAAAAGATAACAACTGCAAGAAGAAGAGTTTAGCCAAGTATGTAGGCCTATCAATGATACTTGAAACTTCATAGTTTGATCCAATTATGACATATTTGGATGAGGTATTTATGAAATCATATTTGAATTTTGCAATCTACGTGTGATTAATAATTAAAAACAAAAAAAAATAACAACAAAAATAAAAAAAATACATAAAGTTTATAGAAAAATTTGGATATATTATTACTATAATTATCATCATCTAGAAATGTCACGTGCAAACCCTTTACTTCTTTATTTGAGAAAGAGTATAAAAGTCATTTTATTATAGCTTTAGTGCTTGCTTTAATATCTACTAAAATGCCTATACTTTTGTATTTAATCCATTTCTAATTGTAAAGGTTGAAAATATAACTTCAGCTATTACTTAAGGTATTAAAATTTAAATCCCATTTTCTCTTATTAAATCCTATATTTTTAAGTTATTTTCACTAATAAATGCTATTATTAGATCTATGTCAATATTTTTCACAATATAAACCCATATATTTTAAAATTGACTCAAAAGCAAAACCATTTTTTATCCAAGTGGTGGTTAAGCAATTCAACAATATGAATCAAATTGATCAACTTAACAAGTCATAATTAGGTAATAATTTTTTAAAAATACAAATAAATATAAAAATTACAAAAAAATTAGACACATTTGTGATATTTTTATTAATTAAATTAAAAAATAAGTATAATAAACAAGAAAATTTTTTTATTAATAATGAAAATGAAATGCATAGTTCAGAACTAACCAAAAATGAAAAATAAAAATTAATAATAAATAGTTCAACTTTTGGATTAAATGTGTTGACCTTTGATGTCATATATAAATAATAGAAATTAATAAAATAAAAAAATACATAAATTTTTCAAAAAAAAAACACTAAAGCACATGTATAATATCATATATTTATCATATTAAGTAAAAAGAAAGTGTGATATATTAGAATTATTTTTACACAAAAAAATAAAAAAAAAATATAGAAAAAATTGAACACACCTATAGTTCTATATTTACACTACTATTAAAAATATGAATAAAATTGTGGAACTTTCTTTTAACTAAATTACTCATTTTTTAATTTAGTCCCTATTTAATTGTAAGGTTTAAATTGTATTGAACTACTAATTTTCACCTCATTCAATTCCCTCTATTTAAAGCTTACAATATTTTGACAAATGAACGAAAGAAAAAAGATACACCAAAAAGAAAAAACACCACAAAAAGAAAAGTCTAGTAAAGTAGGTATGATTGTCTATGATATTTGAAACTTCACAACTGAACCTGATTATCACATATTTGGATGAGGTGTTTATGTAATTAGATTTGGATTTTCAATCCGTATTTGATTAATAATAAAAAATAAAAAAAATACATATGATTTATAGAAAATTTTGAATATATTATTATTATTATTATTATTATCATTATCATCATTTAGAATTGTCACGTGCAAAATACATGCATGTTTAATAGTACATAAGGAAAAGATAAATAAGTTTATTAGAAAGTTTAAAAGATAATGGCACAAAAAATGCCACTGCCCAATGTTGGATTGGATAAAAACCTCTTTGGCTCTTTATTTATTTATTTATTTTACAAAGTATATATATATCCATTCTCATACTCAAACCTAGGTTTGCATATTTATCAATCTAAGGTTTTAGCATCACAACAAGCAATGCCCGGCCCCTAAAGATAAATGGCATATAGAGGAAAAAGATTAAGGTGTATAAAAAAAGAGAAAGGAGATATGAACTTAATTGAGGATCAGGGAATTTATATAGTAGGAAAGAGCTATATTTTTGGAAGATATATTTTATTTGAATAACAATTTTCTGATGATCAAACTTAGTCTTGTTTGGGTTTGGGAAAACTTAATCCACAAAGCTAAACAAGGTACTTTGATCATTTCTAGAAATGAGGCAACTATTTGACTATTTCAAACACATAAGCAAAGAATAATAAAGAGTTTTGAATTAGGCACTTCAAGATAAATTTCTCTTTTTTATTTGTTTAGGTCTTCTAGGACTTTTAACAAACAAGTTGTGTTCTATTCCTTTTCTACTTCATATATAATCAATTTAATTAGATAACTAGTCATTCAACTTGCAGTCAACTAGTTATCGATATCAAAGCACTACTATATATAGCTGTACTCTCCATCCCTCTAATCCTCATTCACTACCAACTCATTTTCCACCATTCATGTTAAAGTAAAAATGAATGAATGAATAAACACATTTGTTTACCCATACTCAGTTAGCGCTTCCCTCTGCTACTTCATGCTCCATAGTCATGGAACTCATCAAAATGGTTGGTACCACTATGCAAATCCCTTGTTTGATACATTGTTGTATATCACATGGCATTGCTGTTGGAATCTCTGTTGAGGTTGTTATTCATCTCCTTGCTGCTACTATAGGAGAGATCTAGCACATCTATTGAGAGTCACCATTCTTTTGTTGCAGACCTTGCAATTGAATCTATTGCATCAATAGACAAACCCTTCTTTATCTATTATTTGATTTTATTTAGATACTCCAAGATTTTTAATATGTCATCTTAGGTTACAAATAAAAAAACCCTTGTTTCATACATGTCTACTTGTTTCTATGGAAAGAAAGAGAATTCATGTGTTTAATGACGATAATAGTGATAAGGGTTCAAAAGCTTAAAGCCAATCAAACTGGTACCATAAAAGAGGCGACCAATTAAGTGGTATTCATCAATATTCACGGGATGCTCTGTTTGGTGGAATACCTAACCCATTACACTATGCTTTACCACCTTTGTTTGGGAAATTAAAGTGTAGACACTCCATTTTGGGCCCTTCTTTAAAGTAAAAGGTAGAACAAGGATGTTCGTTCCACTAGTCTTTCTGTATAAAACCCTTGATTGACTGAAGCACGTTCCAATCATGCATATGCATGTATAAGGACTCAAAATGGGTCAGTGCATACTTAAAAGGAGCATCCATGCATATATAGCATAGTCATAGTGGCATGGAGTTAGCCGTAAGGCTATTAGCTTCATCAACCATTGCACTCTCCTACTCATTTTCCTGCCTCTTTTGGCTCGGGAATATATAATTGAGTCTAAAACTCATCTAGATTCATTTCAAAAGCCATTTCTCTCCAAAATTCAATTTTGGACATCACATTAACTTCTCAATTGAGCTTATCTCAAGTGAGTTTATCTAGTTTTGGTTTGCTTTAGAGAGCTCTTAGTCCCTTTCCTTGCTTCATGCCCCCACTGAAAGGCATGGAGGCATGAACCAGAAAAAGGGGTTGCCATATAGGTTTATCATTTAACTAATTCTTCTTGCCCATGTATCATTATAGGATATAGGATAGGATGATAGTTTCCTTTCCTCTCTTATTATGTTGAATCAACATGCCCATGCATCATTAGGCCAATAATTTATTTTATCTTATTTATAATTAACATGCAATGTAGAATTGCATTTAGACATGTAGATTATGACTTAATTCCTTATGGAGACCGATGAGGAATACAATGCTCTATTTCCCCTACACTCTTCTAGTGGGTATAGCTTAATTTGCATGAAGACTATTTTAAGGCATGAGGGAATAAAATAGAGGTTGGTGCTTCGGCTTTAACCCTTTATACACTCGTAGCTTAATGCCCTGCCTATATTGATTAGTCCCAAGGTTTCAAAAGGCTGAAGGTGGAGGTGACTGGTGAGGAAGTTGGGTGTGATAGGGCCAAATAAAAAATTAAAATTTTATGGATATTTTCTATAAGCTATAAGTATATAAAATTAAAAGAATGATCTACCTTAGCATTTGGCAAGAGTCCATCTATTATTGCAAAAAGAAGAGAAACAAAAAAATAAAAAAGTTCCCTAAGCTTTTGGGATTTGTTTATTTGCCTTTAATTCCAACTTTACGCTTGTAAAAGCATGGTTATTCTACATTAACAAGGTCAATAATTGGGGCCTAGGCCTTGATGATGACGAGGCTAAAGGCCAAAACATGGTTATTCAAGTTGATTTAATTTATAGCTTGATTGGGGTAAGATGATACATTCTGGTATTTGTTGTATTTGGACAATTTTGGTTTGTTGTTCTAGGGTATAGTTGTGTGCGTCAATGTAAGTTAGAGGTGTTCATTCAGTAATTATTGGTTTGGTACAATTGAGTTAGAACCGAGAATCTAACCGATATTTCGGTGTACACATTCTAACAAGTTGAACCGAACCGCTTTGGTTCAATTTGGGCTCATTTGCAAGTGCGCACGTACACATACACATACTGGTTTATTCCGTTTTTGGTTCAGATTTGTTGGATTTTTTTGCCAAACTGAACCAAAAACCAAAATTTTGAACCAAATCTAGTTAGGCCAAGTTTGGGAGTGATTGTGATTAATGATGTTTGGAAAATAAATCCCAAATAAGAATTTATTTTAAAAGTAAGTATTTATTAGATAAGTCTAAATTTCTAACTTTTTTTTTAAGTGCTTAAACAATAAACACTTATTCAAATTTTCTTTACCAAAACTACTCTTCTTCAAACCCTGTTCTGGGTAGGTTTTTTTTTGCTATCAAACCCTGGTCCGCCACCATTAATTGCCGCGCTGCAACTTCCTCATCTTCACCGGTGAACTATGCTTTGGGGCGTGATTAAGCTTTCACTGATTCTACATTCTTGACTCTTTTCGGTGCTCTGCCTTGTAATAGTCGAACATCTGCTTCCAAGCTGCCATGCATACCAGGCTGAATCGGGTGAAGGTGCTGCATCTCTCAACAACGACCTCCATCAAACATCTGTAACCTGACGAGATCGATGATAGCTGCGGGCTTGGTCGGCTGTGACTCTTTTTCTAAAGACCAATCAATATTCAGGGACATTATCACATGAAATGCCTCTGGGGATGACTAATGAGAGGGCTTTGAAGCTCTGTGTCAACTATATCAATGCTTAATTTGCTTTATGTTCAAAAAAGGGAGAGAAGGATATGCACTTGTTTTTAAATAATTACTCACAGATTTGGTTTAATAGCTTTAGTTCTTGTTTTCCTTTTTGGTTTTTTTGGCTTGTTGATTAGTGGCTGAATCGAGTGTTTTCTATAAATCTTTTGACTTAAGTCAAAAGGTTTTGGGTGTTTTAGAATTTAGAATTTCTGTAAGAGCTGTTGTGCACAACTCTATAATCTTTACCGTGGACGTCACGTATGCTATAAGCCAGGCAAAAGCTAGCCAGTAATGGTGGTTTCTTTCCATTTCCACATTCCTAGGACTGGTGTTTTTTTAACCCGCGATTGACCCATTCAATTTAGTGACAAGGTAAGAGTTGGACACTATATGTACAGACAAACTCATAACTTTGCACTCTAATAATCTTTTTTCTGATTTTAGGTAAATTTTCGACATCTATACGTTCTACAGCACTTACAAAAAACCTTTTTATTTTTCCTCAAATCACAATTTTTAAAAATAAATAATTAAAACCTAAATTTAAATATAAAATATAATTATATATTATTTATTGATAAAATATATGATGTATGGATTTATGTGACACAAACCCATTCAACCCGAACGGTTAAACCGGTAACCCGAAGGCAAAAATGGCCTCCGGGTCGGTTTTTAAAACATGGGTACATAGTATACATAGTATACTAGTACTTAGGCCAATGGACGGGCCGGGCCAGTCCATTACTCGTTCGTCGTTCCCCTCTGCAATTAATATAATCCCCGCCCATCAAATCGACATAGTTGGGGAGTTGGGAATGAGAACTGAGAAGGGATGGAGATAATTTTGTATAAAAAGGCCATTAACAATTCAAAGTGAAGAACAGATGAAAGACCAGCAATTCTACTCCACTGTAGCACTTAAGAAAAAAAAAACAAAAAAACAGGAACATAAAGCAAAGCGAATTACGTCCTTCACTCCTTATAATAACGTCCCGCTCCCGCATTCCTCCTCAGATCTTCGATATCGTCATCCGCCGCCGACTCCTCAACTTCCTCCGCCTTCCCCACCACCGTTTCTTTCACCTTGTTGGTTGTGTCCTTGGCCGCCTCCCATGCACCCTTCACCGTCTGCTTCGCCCTTTCTGCCACTGAACCCGCAACGTCGCCCGTCTTGCTTGCCACGTCCTGTGCTGTTCCTGTCACCCGACTCGCTCCTTCCTTTGTCTTATCCACCGCCGTTCCGGCCATCCCACCCGTCTTGTTTGTCACGTCCTGTGCAGTTTCCCATGCTCGCTGCGTTCCTTCCTTCGCCTTGTCGACGGGCGCCCCAGCCATGCTGCTCGTCTTGTTCCCAATGTCCTGTGCGATTTCCCTCGCTCGGTTCATTCCTTCCTTGGCCCTGTCAGCTGCCGACGAAGCCGTCTCACCCGTTTTGTTCCTCATGTCCTCTGCAGTTTCGCTTGCTCGCTGCGTTCCTTCCTTGGCCTTGTCGACAGCCGACCCAGCCATGCCGCTGGTCCTGTTCCCCATGTCCTGTGCGGTTTCCTTTGCTCGGTTCATTCCTTCCTTGGTCCTGTCAACTGCCGACGAAGCCGTGTCCCTCGTCTTGTTCATCATGTCCTCTGCAGTTTGGTTTGCCCGCTGGGTTCCTTCTTTAGCCTTGTCAACCGCCGACCACGCCGTGTTGTTCGTCATGTCGTCGTTCATGTCATTCCCATACTTGTTTGCATTATCCATGCCGTCATACATGGTTTCCTTTTCTCTTTCAGGCATGCCGGAAGCATAGCGCTCAGCTTCTCTCATGGATTTGTTGATGCTGTCGGCAATGATAGAAGCTGCGTCGCTCATATCATCTGCTGCATTACGACCCTGAAATTCATCATATCCCACCAAATTAAAAGAGCTAGTGTAACTACATTAATTACACTTACACATGCACAACCCCACCGAAACAAAACTAATGAAGTGAAGAAGTTATCTTTAATTACCTCTGAGTACCTGGAAACAGGAGTGAAGCAAACTCTCGAGACTCTACGGGTACGGGCGTGAAAAGATCGGAAGGAAAGAGAAGGGCTCTGAGGGAAGGCCCTTGACATTTTGAAGAAAGCGCTCTTAGTTAGATACATGGTTGCCATATATGGTTATGTTGTCACTGTGTTTTCTGTTTTTGCTTCTATCGAGTGTGTATGGAGAAGTGTTGATGAAGAGTAGGTCGTCCATGAAAGTTGCTCAAATAGGGGTGTCAACTGTCAAGAAGGAAGGTGTCTGCCTGTTTGGAAGACACCTGGGTTGATGAGAGACACGTTGTGGACATGCGACCTGCGTTCCCGGGTTCTGCCAAATGCCAATTCAACGACACATGTTCTTGTTAAATGTTAATCTATCATACACACGTGGGTCCCACTCATCAACGTGACGACGGTGGTCTCAATCGCTTCTCGCTTCTCTTCTTGTCCCAATTTTTAGGCTCTAGCTGCTGCCGTATTCAATCTGGATATATTCTCCGATGGCGGAGATCAAGGCCATCGTTGATAGAATGCCACCTGAGCAATGAGGATTAGGTTGGGAACTTTGGTGGCACTTTTGTCATACTCGTATCAGACCGGATGGTTTAGTAGGTTCACAATGTTTTTATTGCGAGTTTGGAAATGGAATGCATGAGCGGGTTCTAGACCTGGCAAAAAAAAAAAAAAAAAACAGTCCATCCAACCCATGAACCCGACCCCTCACAAGCCGGATAAGTGGTTTAGGGCCCCTATCTAGTAACCCGAATTAGAAGGTGATATGACCCGACCCGAAAATGAATCAGGTTGGGTCGAGCCTCGGGCCACCATAGACCTGTAATGTGGGCAGTCTCATGCCGACATGGCATGGTTTAAAGGTGGCCCGGACGCCATCAGTGTTGTTCCGTGACGGGCCTTGGGCCTTGGCAGACCGTGCTTGGGCAGCCTGGTCCCCTTCCTAGGTCAAGCTTGACATGGCATGTGGCCCAGTTCCTAGCCATGTTTAGAGGTGTAAATCAGGCTGTACTGCCCACGGCCTGGCACGATGGTTCGTAGGCCGTGTCAAGTATGACCTACCACAACCCATATATATTATTTATATATATTTACATAATATTATATAAATTATAATTATATAATAATATATAGTATATAATATATTAATAAAGTAAATAATTTTTTTTATTATATAGTTTATTTAATTATTATGTATAAACAATTGTATACATCAAAATTCATATAAAATTAAAATTTTTAAGTTTTTTTAATTTTTAAATAAATAGCTTGGGACCCATGCACGGCCCAACCTGGCCCAAAGCTCAACCCACAAGCCAGCCTTTGCATGGGCCGCCTGTTATTATCTTTTCAATGTTTTTTTGTACACATTAAATTTGAAATGAAATAAAATTTTCACAAATTTTCTCTCCAATGGAGTTGAATTAATAATACAATGGAGTTGAATTAATAAAATGATAAAATTGAAGATAAAAATTACAATGGGATTGCATTATTGGAAAATATTACAAATAACTCAAATAAAATTAAAAATAGTACAAATACTTCTCACCAGGCCATTCTTTTGGGGCCTGGTCCTCTGCAGCCTAGGCCCGGCATGGCCTGGATTCCCGTGCCATGCCAAGCATGGCCCCTGTCATGGTGGATTGTGCCAGACCGCCACTGTCCCAGCCCACATTACAGCTCTATGTCACCACCCAGTCGCCTATTTTCAAACCAACACTTTCTAATTGATGTTGGTCCAGACAGTTGAACCATTCAAACCATTTGAATCATATGGTTAAAACTATATTTTGGGTAAAAAAAAACTGATCAAATACCAGTTGACCCAGGTGATTGGATACCGGATTCAGTCAGTGTAAAGTCCGTTCAAACACCCATTATAGCTTTGCATTGGAAATATTTCCCACAAAATAAAATACAGAAGTACAGAGATATTCCCGATGCAAGACTGTAAAAACTATTCAAGTGGTGTTCAAATGGACCTTACACTGACTGAAGCTGATCTCAGACAGTTGACCCTTTTGACATATTCAACCTGTGGGTCAACCCTAACCTAAATATTTAAGATTAGGGTTGAGCCTTTTCCAATCCATCCGAAGACCCGAGCATTCAGATACCCGAATCCGTTTTATGACCAGCTAACGAGCTTGTATCAGTAATTCTGCAAGGCACTCCAAGAATTAGAAGAATATTTATACCTTTGAGTTGGGACAAAGCTAAATTTTATAAGTCTCAACCGGATTAGCCACGATGGCTGCACACTTGCACCTACTCGAACGACCCAAAACTCCAAAGCGCCTAGTAAAATGAGTTCGACTTTGGTCAGTGCAAGTCCATATTCATACTCTTCAAACAATATCTTGCAACCTTGTATTGCAAATATCTCCTTATTAAATTTAGCATATAAGTATGGAAACATTCCTAATACAAGGCTGTAAAGACCGTTCAAATGGACTTGCACTGATGGAAGCCAAACTCAGCAAAATGTACATGTTTTCCAACCAAGAGACCAAGATAACATGCTGCATGTTACCAAAAGAACCTTCACCAATAAGTCTGTTACTTTCCAACGACTGATGTTATGAGATGATGAGAGTACCCATTCACTGTCCTTTAGGAAAATTACTTGGCTACCACATTGGAGGACATGCATCTTATCATTATCATTTTATACTGTTAAGGTTTAGGGATTTAGGGTTTAAGAGTTTAAAGTTCAGATTTTAGAATTTTAAATTTAGAGTTAGGGTTTAGGGTTTAAGGATTAAGAGTTTGAATTTTAGGATTTAAAGTTTAGATGTAAAAATCAGGTGGTGATAGGACGCATGTCCTCCAACATGGTATTGGAGCCAAAGTATTGCCCTATCATTTAGAATGAGGCATCTGGTTTACTTTTTCCCCCCTTAAATTCATGCACTGTAATGTCCCCAGATTTAGTCCATAGAGGAGGTGCTTTTGCAAATTCTCACCTGATCAGGATGATTTTGGCCTTTAACATTCTAGTTCGGCCTATTTAATTAATTGGGTTCCAATTCACTGAATATGAAACTAGTCTAACGGTTTTTTCATGGCTGAATCTTCTACTTTCTTGGTGGTTGTGTCCATGAAAATACATGGAAAGTTCTAAATCTGATTACCATGGTCATGGCAGTTATATGCACCTCACAAGTCACAATTAATCATGGTTTTTAAAAACGAATCGGTTCAGCGGTTTGCTTACTAAAATCAACGTTTTGAAAAAAAACAGTTTTGGAAGAAAACAAAACCGATCAGGTGACCGGTTCCCGGTTTTTCTGGTCCGACCGTCCGATTTTGAAAACAGTGCAATTAATCGCTCAGTACGTACCAAGCAACTGTAATAGTTCCTGGTTTTCAATGATCTTGATTTTCCAGATCACTTTGGTTCCTGCTTTCACCCTCAAAGGGGATCTACCTATGACTATGAAAATCAAATTCTAAAGATGATGATGGGTCCCAACCAGATTCTTTGAATATGGTTGAAATAATTTCTAGTTTGATTCTTAATTAACAGAAACAATTGATGGATTGAGACCTTGAGCCCTTTGATTATTGCTTGAGAAAACTAATTAAAAAACTCAACCAAACAGAACTTCCTTTTGCATGTTGTCAAGATCACCTTTCTTAAAAGAATATGTACTTGGCGTTTGACATTACACTACAGTTGTGAGGTCACGGTTCAATCCCACCTTACCCACCAAAAAAGATGAGAAAAAACAAGTTCAGCAAAGTGCATTCTGAGGTGGATCATTTGAAAATTGGTCCAGAAGACATACAATAATATAAGAGGGACCCAACAATTTGATTTTCATGAGTGGCCGGGTTCCATTAGGACCACTAGAGAACATGAGTTCGACAACTTGCCTAAAAGATCTAGTCCTGCCAAGAACCAGTTTGTTGGTTGCAAATTTTGATGACCAAACACACTTCTATTATTGTTATATGGAGAATCTGCATCCTGAAAAGGACGTCAGTGGCATGTCTGCAAGCCTGCTGCCATTTCCTTCTCAATGTCATTTTACCATGAAATACTGCAACATTATTTAGCAACCCGTCCCTTTATGAGAGGTTGGTGTAGTGCCAGAAAGATTTGCTACCCCTTCAAGTACCAACCCTGTACGTTGCAGTGTTCCTTCACATGTGATCTGCTGCTGTGAGCCTGCAATTCATGGTTAGGATCAACTTTGGAGATAAGATGGGTGCATGTGAATGTGATTGAGCTTGTTGAATTTAATGGTTACCAGACTTTGTTTTGCCAGTTCTGCAGCTTTCAGCCTTTCACTATCTATCCCCTCTTCAATCTATTTTTTCTTCAATCACTGGCATCTTTCTTACCTTTTGAAAACAGAAAAGAGATTCTAGGATCCGCATACTTCATTGTCCACTTGGGAAAGATGGAGCAAGCCAGATTTAAACAATAAGAGATTCGTTCACATCGCCGAACAGCTACAAACAGAACCTTGCATATTTTTCTTCAGCCAAGGCAAAAAAAAAACTATAAAGATATTCCATGGATAAAGTATCTTTTACAAGGGAACAGACAGTAGGTATCTAATATTCATCTTCTTTTTTGATAGATAAACAAAACGATTCATTAACTACTATCAAAAAGCATTACATGCATACTGTTCAAACCAAATGGTGGAATATGCCACCGCCCATATTGATAATTCCAAGATTTTGCTTTCTGGGCTAGTGTGGTCTGCACAATTAAAAGATCTAGAGATATAATAAAACACAATATTGTTAAATCCACCATGCGTAATTTTCCATAATTTTGTCCAAAATACTACAGTTATCCCACATATTATCCAAATACTCATCTATTCTTAAGCTTCCACTCCAAGTACAGGTCAATTGTTATAAAACAAATGGCTAACTAGTACAGAGGTTCCTTGTCATTTACCTTGCCAGACTCATGATGGAAAATTTATATACATATCCAGTTTGAGGAAAATCTTTAAGAGCAGCAATGGAGATAGATCAGTAGCTTTTTCATCTTTCAAAAGAAGATATTACTGCAGCTATGTGGGGTCAGGTATTGCTCCTCATACCAGACATTCCAGAGAAATTGCTGCCAGAGGATGGGTGGTGGCCTCCCACCCACCCCTTCAAAGACTGAGAGGATAGTTTTATATAGGAGAGAGAGGATAGTGTAGGCTGTGTAGCAACTAGAAAGCCCACATTAATATCCAAGTCCATCTGGAGAAGTCATTTGAAGGCTTCACTAAGAAAGACAGACTCCTGGGAAATACTTCATGATGGGAGAAATAAAGTTTTGACATTGACAATGCTTCGATTTTATTTCAGAATTAAAATGGTAAAAGTCTGCTTGACTAATAAGTCCTAAGAATAACTACAGCAATTCCAAAAGAAAATTTCTGCTCTGCATGCAGATTTCTTAATAAAGATTACTACAATGATAATAGATTCATTAATTGATAAAGTGCACTTATGGTCAATTTGGTTTGCAGTCGGAATTGGAATCGGAATCAAAATCCTTCAGAATTGGAGTCAGAATGATCTATTCCCATAGTCTATTTGATTCAGACAGGAATTGGAATCAACTGGAATGGGATTTCATTCCCAAGGGAGTGGGAGGGAATGGATATTCCCTCAAATGGGGGAATGCCATTCCACCAGGAATGGGAATGGGATTCCGATTCTTCCCAACCAAACAGTTGGAATCGGAATGGGCCATTCCAATTCCGATTCCAGACCCCTATTCCTGCAAACCAAATTGGCCCTTAGTTGTATACTGAAGTCAATAAGATTTACTCTTTACAATGTACAAGGAAATCTTTATCCAAAGAACCCCAACTCATCTGATGCATTTTTTTTTCTTTCCTTTCCAAATATAACTTGGCAACATTAAAGAAGTGAACTTATCAAAAAATAAAAAGAAAAAAAGAAAAGCTACTTAGGAGTGAAAACACACATTGACTGTTAGAATCTTCATATTGGCTTTTTTACTACATATTGACTGTTGGAGCAGTTAGTTGACTAAGAAAATGCAATCCTCTACCATCTATGTACAAAGTTCAACAGAGAAAAAACAAAGAAACAGAAAATGTTGATAATATCAAGATTGGCTTTTTTTTTTTTTTTTGTGAGAATGGTAAGTTATATTGTACTAGATTGTTCCCTTGCATATAGCCAAGAGATTAAGTTTTCCACTGCCCTTCTCAATATCAAGCTTGACTCTTGTATTCACCAGAGATTACCAATCTTACACCCTCAAATTGACCAAGGAAAACAAAGCAGCAGGCATAGTTTTCAAGGAACCAAGACAAGGCTAGGCAACAGGGGGCACGCCTTGTTGCCTAGTTGCCTAGGCGATGGATTTTTTTATGTAGAAAACATAGATCCTAGGGTAGTTCCCTAGGTACCATAACCATATTTCCTTAAGAATTATTAATAATTTTCATAAGAAAAGTATAGAGTTCATGTTAAAGTATAGAAAATCAACATATTCATGAAAAAAAACAGAAGGAAAAAAAATTCAAAAAATATAGGGGCTGAACCCTTATTTTTGTTATAGGAAAAGAAGAAAAGAAAATGTGTTGATTAGACAAAATTTTAAGTTCTTCCTTACTTATTGGTTCAGGTTTTAAAGTCTTTGGGGGTTCAGTACAGCATTTAGCAATGTTTATATTGATTAAGCCCTAAAAAATAAGAAAATAATGAAAAGAAAATAGTATATAAACACACAAAATGAATATTTTAGTTTAATAGTGCCTATTTTATAATTATAATGTCAAAAAATAAAGAATAAAAAAGTATTTTATAATACATAGTACAGAACTGTTTGGCGATTAGGCGAGGCGAGCCTCAAAGGGTGCCTTGTCGCCTAGGCGTCGCCTTGACAACTATGGCAGCAGGTTTACAAATAAAAGACCTCAAAAACTTTGTTTGCTCCATACAGAAACAGATCATGTCAAATAAATAAAAAAATAATTAGTTTGCCAAGCTAATTAAATTTAAGAGTATCATACCAATTCAAAATTTGGATTTTGAAAATCAAGTCCATGGTTAATTTGATGAATGGAAAAGTACCACTAACCCAACCCATTTATGTGTCTATCTATGTTCTCAAATACAAAAGATAAGTTATAACCATTACAGAACCACAAAAAGTAACTTCAGCGAATAAACACATACTTTTAAGAGACCTTAAATTGGAAAAAATTTAGTTAACTACCTTGTATATAGGTTTTCAAGAAGCCATATCATCTTTTCAGTTTGAATCTTCACCATCATCAGTTTCTTCAATTTTTTCATAACCAAGAAGGAATGACAGAGCAGCAATCATATTCCTTCGAAGTTCAGATTGAAAAACATGTTTCCTGGTTTTCAAGAGTGAGAATGCATGCCTCAAAGATGGATGAAGACAGAGGATGCAAAATAAAATAGATATTCCATGTTCTCTTGGAGTTCTGGAGACATGCAATACAGGTTGCATTTTCTGTTCTATCATCAAGCCACCTTTCCATATGTAAGGGGCTCAGTGCAATGGTAAAATCTCATGCTGACAAATGTGAGAATGCAGGTTCAAGTTTGAGAGCGGTGACTTTGTGCAAAAATCCAGTCTACCCCTCCCAAGAGATAGACAGGACTGGCATTGGATCATGGCCCAATCTTATCATCTCATATATTTTAAGTTAAGAAAAGTGGCATAAGCTCATTACTTGGGCATTTTTGGCATCAAATGGTGCTCCTCAGTTGAATCAGTTTTGAGAAGGCTAGTAGGCACAATTCAGTCATGGATTGTTCACAAGTATACAGAGAAGCATCCCCTGCTTCTTTCTGTTCTTTTGCATCCTACTACATGCCCTAGTGATTTTTGCCTATGCTTTGTATAGCTTAGCTCCAAATGTGTAGCACCTAGTTGTTCAGGAGAATACTTGTATACACTTTTGGGTTTTGGGTGTTACCAATACAATTATATGTTACTATTTCAAAGAAAAATATCGGTATGCTACACTGGTATAAATTAATAAATTATGAGTGCTCACTTCTAGGGTCTAAATTCTAAAAAGATCTGCCATCTAGAGTATATAATAGGTTTTCAAACTGGATTTGCAATCTGGTTCAATTTTTCTTTCATCACTCTGCTAACCTTAAGATGGCATAATAGTTTTTCCACCAAGGGCCAAGACAAAATACATAATATTATGCAAAGAAAGTATCAAACTTCTAGATTTGGTGCAGCCCTAGAGTATATCCCAAATCATCACAAAAACACTCTAGTGGGGAGCTTGCCCACTTTTTAATGAAACATTGCTTGCTTATCAAAAAAAAAAAAAAAACACTCTTCACAAAAAATTCAGATGAGACAGTCTTTGTGAAAAAAGAAGAAAAAAAAAACATAGTTCTGTCCTGCTTCATATATGTTGCACTGGGAGTATATCTGGCACACAGTAAGTATTTCGTAATCTCAAATTATGACAAAGGTTTATAGGCATTACAAATATGTAAATTCTAAAGGTTTCAAGGAAATCCATCCACACGTATTCCCTGGATGGTTGGTCATGTTTTAGTCATATGATCAGCAGAGTTGCCAACCTAATCTGTCCATCTGCAATCCAGCCTTATAGATTGGCCACATAGGTACATCTTGTCTGATCAACCCCATGTCCTATAAAGCAGTTAATTTTACCTCCATGAATTATAGCTGTCATATATATATATGAACCAACAAGAGAAAATAACTGTTTATGTCATGTAATTGAGGTCATTGGGGTGGAGAAGGGGATCAGAATACATAAACCGCATTGGAGCTGCTGCCTCTTCTACACATGTAATAAAAGAAGATCCATCTAGAGAAGTTCCCATTCCAGAAAAATTCATAGTGAGCCTGGGCCCATCATCAAATAAACAAAGCTATAGGTGTCAAATTTATTAGTACCTGTAACTCCACTCTAGTGCAAACAGCATATAGGAAATTACCCACTGTTGGTCCCAGTTGTCCTGGGTCTTGGGACAGGTAGACTGTGTACAGTTCTAACCTTTGGCTTTTTTTTTTGGTGCACAAAGTGGCCGCCCTCAGAGTTGAACCTGAGTTTTAACGCTTGCCAGCCCAAGATTTTACCATTACAACAAGTAAATGGCCACTAAACAGCCTAAATACCACAATTTCAAAACTTCATTTAATCCAAAACTACAATAGCTTTTTACCAAGGCTATAATATACTAAACATGCTTCCATAGAGGATTTTTGTTAACAAACAGACACATAGAAAGAAGCCAATTCCACAGTTTTAGATTGCATAACAATCATAAAGAAAGCTCTGGAATAATGAAAAACAAAACCAAGAGAGCTCTGAAAGGTCAAAAACAATATCCAAATGAGCTCCAATATATTCGAATAGAAAACCCTCCACCTGTGATAAAGTGGTCCGTAATGACCATCAATGGTAAATCAGCTAAAACCCTCCACCTGTCCAGCCAAGGTTCTCAAGCTGCAATCAACGTGAGGCAGTGATAACATCTTTGTGTTGGCTGGTGCAGTTGGGATTGTAAACCTGGACTCTGAGGTATGTATCATTTAGACTGTGGATTTCCAAATTGCTTTTAAAAGAATGCTACAAAAGAGAAGTCACTTGAAGCTTTACAGATCTAGTTGAAAGATCTACAAACAAATGCCTCTTGCGAAAGCCAGGAAATTCCAAGGTTTGAAAGATAGAAGAACAAAAGAAATTAACTAAAATTGATTATATCCAATCAGAGAAACATGAAAGCATTGTTGAAACAAAGAAACAGGGGGTATTGGCTCTTTTACATCCAAGAAAAATGAGCAATGTAGACAAACTTGTAAAGGATCAATTGGTTGAAGCCAAGAACTTACAAGTTACAACAAAGTGTACAGGAAACCAAGCAAGAAAGAGAATATCTAGGAAGAAAAGCAGTGGCAGATGCAACTCCAACAATGGCAAGATGGACTAGCAGTGGCAGTGGTGGCAAATCTCTCCTCTCTTCTGTGAAATGGAGAAGGGTTTTACAAACGTTTAAACTTTAAAGTGGGCTTTTAACTCAAGCATGCTAGACCAGCATGGTCTACTCAACCCAGTTAGATTGGATCAACCCTGAAAATTGCTGCATTAGACCAAAAGACCACCATGCTATTTTTTTTTTTTTTTAACTTTTCTTATTTAAAACTTTTTCCGGTGGTTGTGACAACACTACCACCTTAGGGACACCTATACTGTATGTATCAAAAAGCTTCTATCCAAAAACCGCCAGCTTGGTGCAGATACGATTTTGAAAATCTGTGTTCCAACCCTTACTAAGACAATAAGCAATGAACTTAAACCTGATATAAAACCTGAAAGTCTGAAACTAATTCTGAGGTATTAATTTCCAACAAACTTGTTTTGAACAGCCTGGCTTTTCCAAACTGGTTGTGTTCATCTAATCACAAACTAAAGGCCAATAACCATTGTTGTTGATACCCATACCCATATACCCATGTACCCACACCCATACCCATACGTGTACCCACATACCCATACCCATGCCAACTAAAGCAAAAGGCATTTAAGAAATGGGAAAAGAGCATGTTATTAGTGATGACACATAGAGAAGTGAATCAGTCCTCTAAAACTGAAATGAACTTGATTAAATTAGAGAGAGAAAAGTAGAGGATAGCAGTACAAAGGAAGAAGATGGAGAAAAGAAGAGGAAAAAGAAAAAGAGTTCAATAATCTCCTCTCTCCCCTCTCTCATCCTTTTGTTAATCTTCATTCATTAAGCTAATTACAAGTATGCCCTTAAGTGGGCAGCTACCTAAGCAAGAACTCAAGTAAACTTATAAAAAAAGAAATAACAAGCCCATTAACAAACAAATAAATAACACACTACAAGAATAAAAGAATAGATACTAGGGCCCATTTGGCCCAGTCTCTCTACACTCCCCCTCAAGCAAAGCATAGATGTCAATCATGCCCAGCTTGCTTATATAGTGTGTCAGCTTCCCTCTTGGAACTCCCTTGGTCAAAACATTAGCCAACTGTTCTTCTAAGGCAATAAATGTCAAGCAAACTTCTAAGGAAACTCTTTCCCGTATAAAATGTCTAGCAACCTCAATGTGCTTAGTCCTGTCATGTTGAATAGGATTATGTGCAATGTTTATAGCTGCCTGGTTGTCACAGTAGAGCATCGTTGGCTTTTCATAGTCAACTCCCAATTCTTCTAAAAGTGATTGCAACCACAATAATTCTGACACACCATGTGCCATTGCTCTATATTCTGCTTCAGCAGAGGATTTGGCAACTACAGACTATTTCTTACTCCTCCATGAAACAATGTTCCCTGCCACCAAAGCACAATATCCACCTATCATCAATACATCCAGCCCAATCAACATCAATGTATGCCTCCAGCTTCATGTGTCCATGTTTGGCAAATAGAATACCTTTCCCTGGAGTACCTTTCAAGTAACACAAAACTTTCTACAGCAGCTATATGCGTCTCTCTAGGAGAATGCATAAACTAACTAATAACACTCACTGCATAGGAAATATCCGACCGAGTCATGCAGAGATAATAACAACTTCCCAAGCAATCTCTTAAACACTCCCCTATCAGATAAAAGTTCACCATCAGTTGAAGAAAGCTTATGATTGGGAACTATAAGGGTGGAGGCCGGTTTAGGACCAAGTTTACCAGTCTCTGCAAGGAGGTCAAGAACATACTTGCACTGAGAAATGAAGATGCTATCCTTAGATCTAGCAACTTCAATTCCCAAGAAATACTTGAGATCTCCTAAATCCTTGATCTCAAATTCAGATTTAAGAAACTTTTTCAGTTTATTGACCTCCTGGGTGTCATTACCTATGACCACAATGTCATCAACATAAACACTCAGAAAAGTCACCAAAGAGTTACTTCTTTTCAAGAATAAGGTATGGTCAGATTGAGTTTGTGTGTAACCAAATGAGACAAGAACAGTCCCGAATCTTTCAAGCCAGGCCCGAGGGGACTATTTGAGACCATAAATGGATTTCTGCAGTTTACACACCTTCCCTTACATTTCCTTTCCACACACTCCCGGAGGCAAAGACATATAGACCTCCTCATGTAGATCTCCATTCAAGAAGGCATTTTTAACACCAAACTAGTGGAGAGGCCAATCAAAAGTAGTAGCTAGGGACAACAAAACCCAGTCTGAGGTCATCTTAGCCACCGGAGCAAAAGTCTCAAGATAGTCAATACCATACATTTGAGTGTAGCCTTTAGCAACCAATTTGGCCTTAAATCTCTCAATAGAACCATCAAAATGATATTTATTGGTAAATACCCATTTACAACCCATTGGTTCCTTCCCTTCTGGCAAATCCACAGTATCCCAAGTATGGTTCTTATGTAAAGCATCCAATTCGGCCATCATAGCATCCCTTCATTCAGGTTTAGATAGGCTTTCTGGTATAGACCTGGCTATCACATGGGAAGAAACAGAAGCAAGAAAAGAGTAAGGACAGTATCTCCCCAAAATTTAATAAAAACATGGGATACAAAAAGGAGGGATCTGGCCTGGCAACCTCAACCACATTCTTACTTTTTGCCACTCCATTTTGTTGTAGAGTGTAGGAACAAGAACTTTGATGAATAACCCCAGAAGTTTCAAGGTAGGATGAGAGGTTCTTCTCAAAATACTCCTTAGCATTATTAGAGCAAAATATTTTGATCCGGGTGTTAAACTAGGTAAGGATAAGTTCATGAAAATTTTGCACAATATTCGGTACTTCATCCCGAAATTTCATGAGATAAATCCAAGTGTAACGAGAATAATCATCAATAAAAAGGATAAAGTACTTATAACCCCCCATAGTAGGCAAATGATATGCCCCCACACATTAGAGTACACAATATGAAAAGGAGAAATGAACCATTTATTGCTTACTGAATAAGACTATCTACAATGCTTTGCAAGATTACAAGACTCACAATGAAGACTCGATAAAGACACTCCCTTAAACATATTGGGAAACAAATGACTCAAAGTAGAAAAAGACAAATGACCAAACCGAAAATGACATAACATGACTCTATCAACAGACTCTGACAAAACTGACTCCAAGGCTACTCCATGAGGTGGTCCAAGACTCCTATCAGGTGTGTCCAGCAAGTATATTACATTCGCCTCATGACCACTCCCAATCATCCTCTAAGACTTCAGGTCCTAAAAAACACAATGAGTAGAAAAGAAGGTTATACTATATTTCATGGATTTAGTTAAACTGCTAACAAATAAAAGATTTGTATTAAGTTTGGGAACATGAAGAACAGAGGATAAAACAAGGGTGTCAGAGGTCTTGATATCCTCCTTGCCAGAGATGGGAGCAAGAGACCCATTAGTAAGAGATATTTTCTCTTTACTAGAGAGAAGGTGATATGAACAAAAAATGTTAGACAAGTTGGGCATATGGTCTGATGCACCATAATCAATGATCCAAGGAATTCTATGATTACCTAAAACAGAAGCATGGTTTGCAAAAGCACGAATACCTGAGTAAATGTGGATGATGATGATGTGTTGCCTGAAGAGTGGGATGTAGAGACAGTGGCTTCCAAGTGAAATTCTGCCTTCATTGTTGCCAACTGTTTCATGGTTGACTTTTCTTCACTCTCCTTATTCCCTCCTTCGAGTATTGCGGCAACATTAGCAATCTTAGGCTTTCCTATCTGACCAGTCTTCTTAAAATTGCTATTATTCTTAAACCTGTCCGGTAGAAGATCTAGATGAAGCTGCAAGTGTCCTTAGTATGCCTCGGTTTCTTACAGTATTCACATATCAGCTCTTTCTTCTTAGTTGGACCCTTTGGCTTTATTCTAGCATGTGCAAAGTGTTCTGTAGGTGGACTCTATGACTGATGAATCAATTTTTTGTGCTAAGTATCTCGTCATTTGGTCTGCTTCCAAGTGGTCGATGACTCAGAGGCCGAAGTGGAGAACTTTTGTTGGATGAGGACCTGGATGTCGGGTTGACCAAGCCGAACTGGGGGCAGATTAGGTGCCGAGCTGACTGAGCTGAGCTGGGCAGGTTAGGTGCTGAACTGACTGGGCCGAGCTGCATATTAGGTGACGATCTGACCAGAGTGCTGAGCTGCCTATTAGGTGTCGAGTTGACCAAAGTGTCGAGCTGCCTATTAGGTGACGAGCTGACCAGAGTGTCGAGCTGCCTATTAGGTGACGAGCTGACCAGAGGATCGTCCTGCCTATTAGGTGACGAGCTAACCAAAGTGCCAAGTTGCCTATTAGGTAACGAGCTGACCAGAGGGCCGAGCTGCCTATTAGGTGATGAGCTGACCAGAGGGTCGAGCTGCCTATTAGGTGACGAACTGACCAGAGTGCCGATCTGCCTATTAGGTGACGAGCTGACCATAGGGCCCCGCTGCCTATTAGGTGACGAGCTGACCAGAGGGCCGCACCGCCTATTAGGTGTCGAGCTGACCAGAGTGTCGAGCTGCCTATGAGGTGACAAGCTGACCAGAGGGCCGAGCTGCCTATTAGGTGACAAGCTAACCAGAGGGTAGAGTTGCCTATTAGGTGACGAGCTGACCAGAGGTCCGAGCTGCCTATTAGGTGACGAGATGACCAGAGTGCCGAGCTACTTATTAGGTGACGAGCTGACCAAAGGGCCACGCTGCCTATTAGGCACCGAGCTGACCAGAGTGTCGAGCTGCCTATTAGGCGCCGAACTAACCAGAGGGTCGAGCCGACCAGAGTGCCGAGCTGGATTGATTGTTGAGCTTCGTAGTTCTTTAGAGACCTACAAGGAATCAATGTCAGAGGACCCGGGGTGGCTAACCTGGCGAGGTCGCTCCGATGTTTAAGTCAATACTCTCATAGTAGATTGCGAGCTAAAAATCATAAAGTATGAGAGTTAGAATATGCTTACTTTCCCCCCTATGCCATTGGGGTTGGTGCCTTTATATATGCATTGTTTGGCGTGGGCTTCACGCACCGCATCTGAGATTTCCGAGAGGTCGCCTAAGTGGTCCGAGATTCCCGGAGGCAACCGCCATGCACGTTGACCACCCTCCGGTACGTTCGGTACGTGGGCCAACTTCCAAGGATCGTGGGAGTGTTAGGATATGCATGTCAAATTTGTCGGTGAGCACGTCTCGCAGGTCACCAGGTCAGCGCCTGTGCCAGATCGCCAGTTGGGACACCATCAGCTTGGCTAAGGCAAGTTGTTACCTAAGTGGTTCCGGGTGTCACCTAGTTGTTCCGAGATGCCATGTGTCACAATGTCATTTGGAGGACCAAATCCGCCCTCATCAGTAACTGAACCTACCGCCTACTCTCTTCACTACTGGCCATAGCATATGCCTGAGCAAGAGTTACCTCATCCTTGGCCAGAATATTCTGCCCAATAATGTCAAACTCAAGGTTGAGTCCTGTAAGAAAATCAAACACCCTATTTCGTTCCACCAATTTCCTAAAAGTCTCTACATCTTTTGCACTCTCTGATACAACTATTTCCATAACATCAATTTCCTGCCATAGTGATTTCAACTGGAATAGTAAATTGCCACACTCTTCTCCCCCTATCTCAGATTTTTCACATCACTTTTCAGCTTATAGGCTCTTGCCACATTCAACTTCTATGAATAGAGGTTTCCATAACACTATCCCAGATCTCCTTGGCCGAAGACATTCAAAGATAATGCTGACTTATATGGGGCTGCATAGAGTTGACCAACCATCCAATTATTGTATAGTTCTCCTGCATCCATTTTTCAAATGCGGGGTCTGTCTCCTTCGGATTTCACCTTACTGCCTGTAAGATACCCTATTTGACCTCTACTACAAACATAAATCTGTATAGACTGTGCCCAAGCAAGGTAATTGGTTCCATCTAACTTTATTGTGGTCACACCAATCAAAACGGAATCTACCAAGCCAAGCCCGATACCGGCATCTGCTTGAACTCACTTCCGTATTGCTCCATTGATCAAACGAAAATCAAAAAACTAGAATTTTAGTCTTTATAAACTTACTTTAAGTCAAAACAGTACTTAGATGCTTGAAAACTAGGGTTTCACTGTGCCCGACTGTCGGGAAGAAAGAGAGAAGTTGCATCAGCTCCTACCAGAGCTTCCCAATCTCTTCCAGGACTGAACCGCACTCTTTTAGAAGTTAAAAGACTCCTCCCAAGCACTGACTGCCACACCAAAAGCTTCTCCTTTACCTATAACCTTGAAACTCTCTAATCGGCTAGGGTTTTGCGTAGAAAAAATACAGCATCACTTCTTAGCAGTTTTCGGCCAGACTCAACTGATATGAACTTGATTAAATTAGAGAGAGAAAAGTAGAGGACAGCAGTACAAAGGAAGAAGATGGAGAAAAGAATAGGAAAAAGAAAAAGAAGAGCTCGATAATCTCCTCTCTCCCCTCTCTCATCCTCTTATTAATCTTCATTCATTAAGCTAATTACAAGTATGCCCTTAAGTGGGTGGCCAGCTAAGCAGGAACTAAAGTAAGCTTACAAAAAAAGAAATAACAGGCCCATTAACAAACAAATAAATAACACACGACAAGAATAAAAGAATAGATACTAGGGCCCATTCGGCCCAGTCTCTCTACACACAGAAAGTACCTATGGTAAACTGTTAAGTGTTAACTATTGAATTTTTTTTTTTATCAGTGTTAACTATTGAAAAATCATATATTGATTTCTGATTATTTCAACTGGAAGGCCAAAGTTGCTATACAAAGTATGAAACTATCATTGTACATTGGGAAAAGATGGAAAAGGAAAACTAAGCTACTTGATATGACCTCATTTACCTCACCACTCCATACAACTTACACACCTGTGACAGCTTAACCATGTATACAGGAATTAGATAAATATTTTCTTTTTACAATTTACATATCTTCATTTTTAGAGGCATTGCTGGCAGTGCAACTAGGTGCTGATCTTGATGCCAATTGCATGTATGTGACAGAAGAATGTATAAATAAACTGAACTGTTAGGTGCCCTCAGATGCCACAGCATCAAACCACAAAACAACTTGATCGATGGAGGGTCTAAGCTTTGGATCTTTGTCTATGCATTTACATGCAATTCCCAATACTTCAACAAACTGTTTCTCCTGAGGCTTGTACCAGATTGATGGATCAATAATGAGCTCCTCTTTCTTCTTATATTTCATTTGAATCATCCATGATACCAGATCCCTGCAGCCTTTTTCTTTGCATACATTCCACAAGTCTCCTGCCTATAAGAAGCTCCAGAAGAACAATCCCAAAGCTATAAACATCACCTTTGAATGTTCCTATTAAGGTCTGACTGTATTCAGGAGGGATGTATCCCAAGGTCCCAACAAGATCTGTTGACACATGAGTATCATACGGATGAAGTAGCCTCGACAAACCAAAATCAGCCAAATGAGATTCAAAATTTTCATCCAACAGAATATTACTAGATTTTACATCACGATGGACAATATTTGGTTCACAGACCTTTTGCAAGTATTCTAATCCCCTACCTGCTCCCTGAGCTATCTTAAGCCTAACATCCCACCCCAGCACTGGCCCTCCATCAACCCTCTCATGCAGCCAATAATCCAAGCTTCCATTCTCCATGTAGGAATAGATCAATAACCTGTCACTTCCATGCCTGCAATACCCTTGCAGAGGGACAAGGTTTTTGTGTCGAAATCTTGAGAGGGCTTCCACTTCAGCACGGAACTCACGTTCCATCTGTCCACAATCCCCAGAGAGCCTTTTTATTGCAGCCTTTGTTCCATTTGGGAGGTTGGCCTTGTATGCTAGACCAAATCCTCCACAACCAATTATATTTTCTTGGTCAAAATTATTTGTAGATTTCATCAGGTCAACAATGGTGAGCTCCTTGCAACCTGAATTCTGAAAGAGAAGCACTAACTTTGAGGACATAAGTGCCTCGGATAACCTGTGTAGCCTGCTGATCTCCTCCTCCACATCACCAATTTTATCTCCAAAATCCTTTCTTGAAATGTTAAGTACAACAACAGCCAAAAGCAATGCAATCCCTATACCAGTACTGATAGTTATTACTACGATACTAGATTTACCAATCTTACTGTTTTTGACAGGCTGCATTTTAGGCTTCTGATATCATTATTATCAGATAGGTAACAATGAGGACCTACTTCTCCACACAATCCTGGGTTTCCTTCGAAACTTGAGTTGGGGAAGCTGAGGAACTGTCCCCCAGTTGGAATCTGTCCCTGCAAGTGATTATATGTGTTGAAATAATTTAGTTGTTGGTGTTAGGGCCTGTTTGGCTAGCTAAAGCGTTTCTTATTTCTATTTTCTTACTTCTGTTATGTCTGTTATTGAACTCACTTATAGAAGGGGCACAAGGGTATTTTCCCTTCTTATTCTACAGCCCTATATATATTATAATAAAAGCTGGCGCCGCCAGCACTGTTACATTGTCAATCCCTTCTCTTCTCTTCTCTTCATCTTATTTCTGGCCGGCCACACTGTCAAGATGGTATCAGAGCGGGAATACTGACTGAGAGAACAGATTGAACAAACTTCACTGAGAGAACAGATCGAACAGACTTCTCTCTTCCAACTTGCTGAGTCTGGGCGAAACAGAGATCTGAATCTGGACTGAGGAAAACAGATCTACAACTGGTACAGTCCTTCCTTTTTTTCTCTTCCTTACCCTCCTTGATCGTGTACCAAGTGAAAAAACCAAATGAATCTGGGCTGCTGAATGCTGTCAGATCTTTATACCTCTGTTTTTTGGGATCGTGTGATCCTGTTCCTGTGTTAAGGCGACTGTAGGCCAAGGGATGACCTGTTATCTCAATTATTTGGCTTGATTAAAGTGTTAAGGATCTCTCCTGCTGATTAATGTTCTTAGACATTCTGGAAGGCTGGTAGGTTGGGACTGTTAAACCGTACAGGTCTGAAATCTGCCGTATATTGCCTTTTTTTGTCCTGAAATTGGTACTGTTTGTGCTCAGACTGTTTTCAAACCCAAGTGTGTGGGTGCGGACTGAGTGGAGCATTTTTTTGTGGCGTAAGGAGGGGTCCTAAGTCCGGTGTTTGGGACTGATTGTCTGTTTTGACCATGTCGTCTGAGAATTCTGCTACTTCAGAGATTTTAGGGAGCCACAATGGAGTGAGTGGGGGAATGGATATGAATTCCCCATGGCCATTATTCCCTTTGATGGTCTGAACTACCTTAAGTGGTCTAGGGGAACAAAACTCTACATCACTGTTAGGGGGAAAATAGGATACATAAATGAGAGAGTGAAGGAACCGAAGTACGGAAGTGCTGTATATGACAGGTGGAACCAAGAGAATAGTATGGTGATGTCTTGGCTCTTGGTTTCCATGCTGCCACAGGTAAGAAAGACTTTTATGTGGGCTGAAACTGCTTGTGAGATATGGGAACAAGTGAAGTCCACCTATTCAGAGCAGAGACACTATACCAAGATATATCAACTGCAAGCTGAATCCTCTACTTGCAAGCAAGGGGAGAGGAGTCTCTCGATGTATTATTCTGATTTGACATTGATATGGAAAGAACTTTATCACTATCAGAATGTGAATTGGAAGTGTGATGAAGATGCAAAGGCGTATAAGTCACTTGTATTTCAGCAACGGGTCTTTTCCTTTCTCCTAGGGCTGAATCCTTCATATGAGTCCATCAGGGTGCAAATCTTGGGTAGTAAAGACTTGTCATCAGTTCAGGAGGTGTATGCCTTAGCGCAATCAGAAGAGAGTAGGAGAAGTGTGATGAATTGTGTAGAAGGGGAGTCAGTTGCCCTAGTTGTCCGAGGAAATTCAGATACAAATGTCGGAGGTGTTTTTAAAAAAGGTGACTCTCAGAAAAAAAACAGATGATAAGAGTAAACTTTAGTGCACTCACTGCCAGAAGACACGACACACGAGAGATACATGTTGGGATCTCCATGGAAAACCTAAATGGGCATAGGATTTGGGTAAGAAGTCAACACCTGATCAGGACAAGAAACCAAGCCAGCAGAATCAGAAAAAGTATAACTCAACTAATATGGTGTCGACAGAGACTAGTCCTTTAGTAACTCAGGAAAGGCATCCCAGTTCTGACCCTAAGGAAGAAATTATCAACTCCTTTCGTGAACATTTGGAATTGTATGGTAGGACTCTCCGCCAGATGGATTCTAGTCCTACTCCCTCTACCTCTTTTGCGTCTACATCAGGTAATGTTGTCACTACCTTCCATGTGTCATCTCATACCACTGATTCTCCTTGGGTTATTGATTCCGGAGCATCAAACCACATGACCGGTAAGTCAAATTTATTTCAGACATATAACCTTCTCTCTAGGAGAGATAAGGTGAGACTAGTTGATGGTTCTTTTTCTACCATAGCTGGTCGATGTACCATACCTCTCCCACTTGGCCTTACCCTTCCTAATGTACTGCATGTTCTGAAATTACCTATTAATTTGTTGTCCATTAGTAGTATAACTCACTCCTTGAACTGTTCAGTCACTTTTTTTCCGTCTTCATGTGTGTTCTAGGATTTGGCCTCGGGGAAGACAATTGGTAGAGGAAGCATGGTGGATGGTCTCTACGTGTTGGAGAATAAAGCTGGTCTTGTGGCTACAGAGTCCATGAGTTTGTCAAGTGAGAGTCAAGCCTATTTATATAGTCGTCTAAGTCATCTTTCTTTTGAGTCATTAAAAGTTATGTTTCCAAAGTTGTTTGAGTCCTTGTCAGTGAGTCAGTTACAGTGTCAGACATGTCAATTGAGTAAACATTGTAGAAGTTCTTTACCTTTGCGAAATAAAAGATCTGAAGTGCCAAAAATTGTTACTCTACCCACTGAGACTGGATATAAGTACTTCATTACCTTGATTGATGATTATTCTAGATACACATGGGTTTACCCTATGCAATCTTGAGATGAAGTGCCAAAATTTGTGAAAGACTTTCAACGCATGGTGTTCACTCAATTCCAAACGGAAATCCATATCTTCCAGTCGAACAATGCGAATGAATACTTCCATAGTGATCTCACGGAGTTTTTTGCTTCGAGTGGGTCACTTCAGCGAAGCTCTTGTGCTAGGACACCCCAACAAAATGGTGTTGCTGAAGGAAAGAACCGTCACCTTCTCGAAGTAGCTCGTGGCTTATTAACTCATATGAATGTGCCAAAACGTTTTTGGATGGATGCAGTCTTGTGTGCTACATACATCATCAACAGCATGCCCTCTCGATTAGTAGAGCATAAGGCCCTACATCAGCTTTTGTTTCCTACGGCTCCGTTGTCCACCATTCCGATGCGTGTTTTTGGGTGTCGTTGCTTTGTCCATAACCTGTCCCCTACTCGAGGTAAGCTAGATCCTCGGGCTATTCCCTGTGTTTTTCTTGGTTATCCTTTATCTCAAAAAGGGTATCGCTGCTATGATCCTACCTCTTGCAAGTACTATATCTCCATTGATGTATCCTTCTTTGAGAATCAACATTTTTTCTCGGTTTCTCCTCAGGGGGAGAGTAGGATTGAGGAGAAACAGGCGACTCAAACTCAACTACCTCCTTTACCCGATCATCTTCCATTCCAGGTTTTTCATCGTCGCCATAAAAGCCAATAGAGTTCAAGAGTCGTGGAACTTGACACTATGCAACCAACATCATCGGATTCACCAGAGGCAAATCCGTCTCATCAACCAGGTACACTTGCTCCTATTGATATGTTTGTTCCTCTAAATGTTGATTCACTTGTCATCAATGATCTTGATATTCCTATTGCTAAGAAAAAGGATGTTAGGTCTTGTACCACTAATCATCCTATCTCTAATTTTGTGTCCTATGATCATGTTTCACATTCATTCCGTGCATTCTTTTCTTCTGTGGACAGTGTCCCCATTCCTAAGAATGTGGCAGAAGCTTTGTCTAAAACCTGAATGGACAGATGCAATGCAAGAAGAAATTAATGCTTTACACAAAAATGGCACTTGGGAGTTGGTGGACCTTCCTGAAAGGAAGAAACCAGTGGGTTGCAAGTGGTTGTTCACAGTGAAACACAAGGCTGATGGAACTGTTGAAAGGTACAAGACTAGACTGGTAGCAAGAAGCTTTACACAGGTATATGGAATGGACTATGCAGAGACTTTTGCTCCAGTAGCCAAGATGAACTATATCAGGATCCTTCTTTCATTGGCAGCAAATCTTGACTGAGAACTTCACCAATTAGACATCAAAAATGCTTTCTTGAATAGTGACTTGGAAGAGGAAGTGTACATGACCCAACCTCCAGGGTTCTGTGCCAAAGGCAGTGAACAAAAGGTGTACAGGTTAAAAAAATCTTTATATGAATTGAAACAATCACCTCGGGCTTGGTTTAGTAAGTTACATTTAACAGTTCAATAGATGGGGTTCAAACAATGCCAGTCAGATCACACTCTATTTGTGAAAAGAGGTGAAGGGAAAATTGCAGTTCTTATTGTGTATGTGGATGACATAGTGATTACAGGAGATTGGGAGGCTGAAATACGGAGACTAAAAAAATTCTTAGCCACTCAATTTGAGGTGAAAGATCTAGGTCCCTTACGTTATTTCCTTGAAATTGAATTTGCCTGCTCTCGCAAGGGCATCTTTATTTCCCAACGAAAATATATACTAGATCTACTAGAAGATACAGGCAAGTTGGGGGTAAAACCAATTGACTCACCAATTGAATTTAATCATCATCTGTGAGACAGTCAGGGAGAGTTTTTGAAAGATGTGAAGAAGTTACAGAGACTCGTAGGGAGACTTTTGTATTTGTCTATGACCAGGCCTGATATTACTTATGCGGTGGGTTTCCTTAGTCAGTTCATGCACAATCCTAGGACAACTCACTTTAAAGCTGCAGTGAGGATCCTGAGATACCTCAAGAAGTTTCCCGGAGCTGGTTTGTTGTTCCAGAAACATGGTCACTTAAAGGTGGAATTATATACTGATGCAGATTGAGCAGGAACAATCAATGACCGAAAGTCTACCAATGGGTATTGTGCCTTTGTAGGAGGAAACCTGGTCACATGGAGAAGTAAAAAACAAAGTGTGGTGGCTAGATCTAGTGCTGAAGTAGAGTATAAAGCGATGTCTCATGGGGTTGCTGAAATCATGTGGATAAGAAATCTGTTAGGTGAACTGGGTTTTGCAGTGAGCAATCCTATGTCACTCTACTGTGACAATAAAGCTGCCATCAATATTGCTGCTAATCCAGTCCTGCATGATAGGATGAAATACATTGAAGTGGACAAGCATTTTATTAGAGAGAAACTTGTAAATGGAGAAGTGTGTACTCCATATGTCAGCTCAAAAGAACAACTTGCAGATATCTTCACCAAAGGTCTTCATCATGTGCGGCACAAAGATTTGTGTGACAAATTGGGCATGATTGACATCAATGCTCCAACTTGAGGGGGAGTGTTGAAATAATTTAGTTGTTGGTGTTAGGGTCTGTTTGGCTAGTTAAAGTGTTTTTTATTTCTATTTTTTTACTTTTGTTATGTCTCTTATTATACTCACTTATAGCAGGGGCACAAGGGTCTTTTCCCTTCTTATTTCTGCCGCCCTATATATATTATAATAAAAGTTGGCACCGCTAGTACTGTTACATTGCCAATCCCTTCTCTTCTCTTCTCTTCTCCCCTCTCTTCTTCTTCTCTTCTCTTCTCTTAATCTTATTTCTGGCCGGCCACGCTGTCAAGAATATGCAACATTGAACTTAGATAGGCATGTGAGCTTGTTAAATGACCAAGGGATAGACCCATAAAGATCATTACATGACAGGTCCAAGATTTCCAAGTTCGTCATATCTGAAATGGTGCTCGGGATGTTCCCAGTGATGTTGTTCGTGCTCAAATCTAAGACATGGAGCTTCTTTAGCCGCCCAATTTCAGGCCATATAGTCCCGTTAATTTTATTATTGCTCAAGTATAATAATGGAGGAAAACTTGAGGCCTGATTATATTGCAGACCATTAGCACTCTGGTTACGTTTCACGTATAGTGGGATGCTAACAGAATTAGTAAACCCTGGTGCACTACTGTTTGTGGAGATCAGGCTCTTGAGCTCTGTCAAGCTTTTAGGGGTTTCTCCGGTTAGGGAATTGTTTGAGATGTCCAAGTAAAACAGATTCTCCATCTGACCAATCCATGGAGGGATGCCACCACTCAGGCGATTCCATGACAAATCAAGGACCTGTAACTTCCTACAGTTCAACAACCACTTTGGGATTTAACCACTAAGGGCACAGTTTCCAACTGCAAATATCATCAAATTTTCAAAACCTGAAACATTTTTTGGAATTTCTTCTGCATGGAAATTCTTGGTAAGGATAAGTGTGGTGAGGTTTCTGCACTGCTGCAGTACACCATGGACACCTGATAAATCCTCAAAACTGTTATTCGACAATGAAAGAAATGAAAGGGATGTAAACTTTGCATAATCCTCAGGGATCTTTCCAGATAATTCATTTTTAGCAAGGCTTAAGGTTTTCAGCTCCTGGCATTTAGACAGGGCAAGGGGAAGGGGACCCACAAAATGGTTAGTAGCAAGATCAAGTGAACTTAGATGTGGCATTCCAGTGAAATCAATATCAATATGCCCTCATAGAGAGTTGTTCCTAAGGTCCAGCACCTGAAGCTTGGAGCATAGAGCAAGAGTGGAAGGCAACAGCCCAGAGAAGTTATTAGAATGTGCAATAAACTGTCCTAGTTCTGTAAGGTTCCCAAAAACGTCTGGAAGGGGACCATAAAACTGATTTCCGGAAATAAGTAAAGTCTTAAGACTAGAAAGCTTACTTATGTTCTTGCTCAACTGACCCGAGAATTTGTTGTCAGAGATTGAAAGCTGCTCCAAAGATGACAACAAAAACAGTGTCTGGAAGATGGCCCGAGAATGAATTGCGATCAACGTGTAACTGTTTTAGAGATGTACTGCAGTTCTGCAAACTCTCTTTCGAAAGGCCAGCAGAAAAATTGTTTGCTGATAAATCCAGAATCTGAATAGAACTGGAGGAACTGCATATCCTATTGTCGACCTGCCCAGTAAGAGAATTATTGCTCACATTGAAGACAACAAGATTTCGGAAGTCCCCAAGTTCAACTATATTGCCACCAAAAGAATTGCTAGAGATATTAATCAAATGGATAGACTTTAAACCACTGAGTGATCCTGAGGTCGGGCCCATTAGCATGTTAAAGCTGAGATCAAGCAACTCCAGATGATGCAAATTTGATAGTCCTGTGGGTATTCCTCCTTCCAGAAAATTGTGAGAGAGGTCAAGCAATTTTAGCTGATCTAGATTACCCAATGATCTTGTTATCATCCCTTTCAGACCTCTGCTTGGTAGCATCAACATAATCACCCTCCTGGCAGCTGAACCATTATCCCATTCCCACATTTAACACCAACCCATTGACAGCAAATCGACTCATTTGCCCATGCCGAGATAATCGACCCATCTGTGAGGTTTCCTGCAAATTCTTTGAATACCAACAAATCATTTGGATCACAGGTCAGGCTCAGTGTTCTAAGACCCAAAGATGAGCAAACAAAACAGACCATGAAAACCCATTGTATGAAAATCATCGGAATGAACTCCAACACCGCCATGACTGAAACCGAATGGAGTCCCTACTTCAGATTAAAGGCAACCACCCCATGAACTATATTCAATCTGATACTATGCTATACAGTGCTCCTCATAGAAAGAAGAAGCCCAAATCGACACTTGGAACCACTTCCCAAAACACCTTCGCAACAACACTTCCAAATGAAGCAACAGTTCGCAACAGTCACCTGAAGAAATTTAAAAAAAAAAAAAAAAATGAGATTCCTACCTCAAAACAAATCCCTGAATCGGAAACCAACAAACCCATCAGTCTAGTATTGTATTGTCCTATAGACAGAACCAAAGAGAAAAATATTAGAATTCCAAATGTAAGAAATTTCTTCGAACCCATATCCTAAAACACCTTAAAAACCACAAACAAAAATCTTACCAACATTCAATCACTTGCAAGTTGCAACAGAAGTAACACCGAGTTGCTGGCCCATAAACCCAATAACAACTCTTACTACTTCAGTTTTTTTTCTGTAAATGGTCTTGCTCTATATAAAACAGTATGCCTCGAATTCTTTCTTTTTTAAGTATAGAATCCAGGGCAGCAAGGAGCAACAAGAAGAAGAAAGACATTTCAAATCAAAGCACAGTAAACTCATAACACCATTAACACAACATCGCACAGAAGGAAACTCTTCATTTCTTTTTAACTTTTTGTTTAGCGGCATGGCATATAACAGTGCTTAGTGATTTGCAACAACAAGAACAGATTGAGCTGACCTTTCACGATTTTTGCTTCTTTCTGCAGCCTGTAATTTACCCTAAAATACATGGTGAGGTTGTTATTGGCTTGGTTGGACGTTGGAGGGTTTTTGACGAGAGAGACTGTGGGTGCGGGCCCAATAAAGTACAAATACAAATTACACAAGAAAGGCCGAGAGGTCAAAGGGTGGTGAGGTTCCGTTTCAAAATGGATGGATCGGATTAGTTCGGTGGATTAGGCGGTAGTCGGCGGACGTCACGGGCTTATGCCGGTGATATTAGTCAGAATCAGAGATCTCCCTGCATCTCGGGTCAACCACTCAACTTTGCTTACTTGTGAAGTCAAGATTTGCTTTTGTCAGATATTGCTCCGGTCACCTGTTACCTGTTACCTACCAAATTTAGAAAATTTTTGAGATTTGGCTGAGTGGAAGTGGATAGACTGATAGAGCACTAACAGTTAAATTAGGAGTAAAACTTGGGCGGGTTGAGTTCGCATCTTCGCCCCCACAAACGCCCCACACAACGTGCGACTGTCACATGTCCAGTCGCACGCGATGGGGCGTTCCCGCAGCCCAAAACAGAATTCACATCTCCGCCCCACCGCCGTATATTGGGAACATCTCCCGATGATGACATCATCGGGAGTGGTGTTATCATTGGGGCGGAGATGTGATCACCCCAAAATGAGCCCAAACCTCTCCCATGTTATTGTCGAGTCGGATCTCCTGTTTACGAAAATTCTATCCACGTTAATAGCAGGCGGAAATATTCTCAATTCACATAGTTCTCGTGGGTAGGAGATGCGAAGTCATTCATGCCCCCTCAATTTCAAACCAATGTTTTAAAAAATGACTCGAAGACATGACCATTTTGGCCATCATTTTGTGGATCGACATTCCGATCGTCCAGTTCAAACGGAAGTATCGTTTTGACAAATAAATTTAAAAAATAAAAAATAATTAAAAATTAAAAGGTAAAAAATTATTGAATGGGTCGATGGTTCGATCGCTCGAGTCAATGAAACCAGTTGCCTGGACGGTTTCCGGGCTAAACGGTTCGACCGTCTAAGTCAATAGTGATTCAAAAACCTTGCCTCAAATCGTTTCTAACCCCATTCTACTCTCCTCCACCTGAGCTCGGACCTAACTCCATTTTCAGCAACAGCAATCGCTCCAACCAATTCACCATTACTAGGTATACTTCAACCCTCGTATTTTGTTTTGATATTTGGTTTTTTCATTTCAAATTAGAGAAACCCTCGTTTGATATTTTGTTTTTCATTTCAAACCAAATAAACTTTTTTTTCCTCTTTCAACTCCCCCTTCGGCACCGGCAATCACTCCAGTTAGTTCACCGTCACCAAGTACTCTCCAACCCTCGTATTTTGTTTTGATGTTTGGTTTTTTCATTTCAAATCAGGGGAGCACCTTGTTTCTCTGGTTTGGAGAGTACTTGGTGACAGTGAACTAGCCAAAGCAATTGCTGGTGCCGGAGAGGGAGTTGGAAGAGGGGAAAAAACTTTCTCTAGTTGAAATGAAAAACAAAATATCAAACGAGGGTTTCTCTAATTTGAATTGAAAAAATTAAATATCAAAACAAAATACGAGGGTTGGAGCGTACTTGGGGACAATGAACTAGCCGGAGTGATCACTAGTGCCGGAGATGGTGTTGGATCCGAGCTCAGGTAGAGGAGAGTAGAATTGGGTTAGACACGATTTGAGGTTAAGGAGGCGGGAATATGGGAGCAAGGTTTTTGAACCACCGTTGACTCGGACGGTCGGACCATTCGGCCCGGGAATCGTCTAGGCAACGGGTTCCGTTTTACCCCAAACCTGATATTTGGCCAAAAACTGTTGAAAAAGTCAACAACCCATTGACCTGGGTGGTTGAATCATCATCCCATTCAACGATTTTTGATTGTTTTTATTTTTAATTGTTTGTTTTTAATTTATTTGTTAGAACGAGCCATCTGTTTGAACCGGACGGTCGGATCGTCGACCCATAAACCGGTGGCCAAAACAGCTCTATTTCCGAATCATTTTTTAAAACATTGTATGGGAGAAAGAAAGTGTGTGCTCATTTTGGGGCTAACAGGACAAGCCAAGGCTGTCCCATTAGCCCCACACGTGGGAACACCCCACTACGTGTGACTGGACATGTGGCAGTCACACGTTGTGTGGGGCATTTGTGAGGCGACAAGCGGTGGGACGGAGATGCAAACTCGGCCGGGTTGGCAAAAATCCAACCTGAGTTGGATTGGATTGAAGTTTGGGTTAGAGCTTAGATTGAAAAATTGAATCTCACTTAAATTTGTGTTGGATTAGGGTTGAGGTATTGGACAATTCAAACTCAACCCAAATTTAACATGTCTTGTTTGTATATAATACTAGTGTAAGAGCATGTTATGTATAAATAAAAATCAACTATAATACTATGTATGATATTTGGATTTTACTTTTTATATAAATTTAAAAATGATATAAATATAAATGAGATTTATGCATGCAACTATGCATCTATAAAAATAGGTTTCTATATATCAATTTACAATTTTAAGTTTGAAAACAAAAGTTTTTCTACTGTAACATAAGTATGGTACTTTTAGCTAGAGTGCAATATGACTTTGTCATTGTACACATGATGAAGCTAATTTTGGGTCGATCTCAACCCAATCTATTAACAGCATGACTTACAGTCTAAGTTAAGCTTTGGTCATTTCCATGGAATCTTAGCCTAAGTGCTTCTTTAGAATGGAGTGTTATTATTTGTTCAAAAAGTACTATTTGACTAATAGAGAGGAAGCATTTCCTTTATAGAATAAACAATAAAGGGACCGTTCTACTTTCACAAACATTCATTCTGTGGGATAATCCTACACGCATTTATCTCTTTGACGTGTGAACTTAATTTGGTCCCCACTGGTCTAATGTAAGAATTAAAGTCAAATAGATAATTGGATCAAAATATGATTAAATTCATAATTCATATTTGGATATTTTTAGGCTGCGCTTGGTTGCAGTGCAATTTAGGGTTTAATTTTGTTTTGGGTTTTACTTTATTCTGTTTCAAGTCTTATTTTACACTATTTGTATTGCAACCAAATAAAATAAGGTAAAATTTGAAACAAAAATAAATCAAAATTTGCACTCAAATCATTTTCACTACTATAATTTTATGTCGATGCAAATTTATTTGTACTGCAACCAAATTCAAAATATGATTACATTTTTATAAAATTTGGGGTCATTTTGCTATCTAACCAAACCAATTGAATGTTCAAATAAAGCAAGCAGCCATAAGTGGAAAACTGCACATACCCATAGAACAAGGGCGCAGCCCAAAATGAACCCATCAATAGTAACCATTTGATTGAGTTCCTTCTTGTTAGTAGTAGTATATGTAGTGCTACGAGAGTGTTACCATTTATTGATTTAAGGCAAAAGAAAATCATAGAAAGGAAAGCCCACTATCACTAGCTGTGGTCATACTTTAGGCCATGTTTAGTTTAAAGGAAAAGGTAGAGAAATTTATACAATATTTGTAAAGATTTTTCTTTCTTTCCTTTCTTTTCCTTACTTTTTCCTTCGAACCAAACATACTCTTAGTGAGTGATGGTTGTGGGTCATGCTTTAATGGCCCACCCAATGAGGAATAAAGAAATTTTATTTAATTACAAATACAATAAAAGAGAGGAATTAGATATTCAACTAATTTGTGATGACAATTGACAAAAACAGGGCAAAAGGAGGAAGCCGAGTCATTGGATGAATGAATGAATAAATTAATTAAATATACAAGTTGTTGAATGCAGATATTTGCCAAATCTTAAAAAAAAAGATGCCTAACTTCACTGCTAAGGTATGCACTGCTTGGCACCATCTGGATGATTTTCAGAATAAATAAAAACATTTAGCATTAAAAAACAAAAATAAATTAATTTAGCCCCTGATCCCATAATAAGTCATGGTTAAGGTATTGTTTGTTTAGAATATTAATTGGCTACTGGGACTATCTTGGTTAAGGTAGAGTTAGAGATTTTGTTTTTGTTTTTTTTTTTTTTGTTTTTTGTTTTTTTTTTTTTCTGAATACCACCAAAAGTGGGTGAACAGGCGGGTTGGAAGGGTTTGAAGGAGGGTGAAGGGGTTAATCTTATCTTCTAGGGTTCCAGAACAACAGGACTACTAATCCCATTCTAATTTAATGAATTAGGAAATAATCTCTTTCTTTATTCATCTGGGTACCCACTAAGCTAGTTAAGTACACCCCCGACTAGAATACTTCATCACTATCTAATCCGGTAATCCCTTTTTTTAAGCTAAATAATATGGCATTCATTCATGGATAAGCTGCATAAACATATTTACATTAAGCCTCTGACCAGCGAACTGATAGTATTTAATTATTTATGTTTGTTGCTGCCAAGGATAGGGCTGGGGGCAATAAGGTAAATTCATTTTTTATGATCGAGGCCGGTGTATCTAACCTGAGAATAAGAGAGTGCATCAGAGGCCCCGAGTTTTATTTCAGGGGTAAAGACTCCAATAGTCAAATTAGTCAAGCATATGAGAGGGGTCGGACGAGGCATGAGAAGAGGGCTTAGATGAGATCACTCAAGAGCTAGTGAGCAAGAGAGCAAGAGAGCAAGAGTGACATGTGTCCTTGCCCTTGGGAGTAGTTGGAGGTGCCACATGGGGCCATCCTGGGCCTTGCCACATGCGCCTATGATATGTTCATTCTACAAGCCCTAATAGCTAATATATATGGCCATACACATTATCATTTGGGGCAATACTTGGCTCTTATAAACATGTTCACGTTGAATGACATGTGTCCTACCACCTTCTGATTTTTAGACCTAAACCTTAAACCCTAAAATTTAAATTCTAAACCATTAAATCCTAAGCCCTAACCCTAAAACTTAAATCCAAGGTTTTTAAATTGACTCGGAGAACGAACCGGTTAGGGGTCTGGTTCCCGGGTCGAACGGTCTGCCCATTTTGACAAAAAAATTAAAAAAAATAAAAAAATATATAAAACGGTCAAAATCATTGAATGATTTAAACAGTTCAAACGGTTCAACCACTTGGGTCAACGGTTTGCTGACCAAATCAACATTTTTTTGCAAATATCTAGTTTTGGGGAAAAATAGAACTAGTCACCTGACTAGTTCCCAGTTTTTCCAATCTGACTGTCCGATCCAATACGATTTTAAAAACCATGCTTAAACCATAAAACCCTAAAATCATAAGCCCTAACTCTAAAATATACTCTTAACTCTAAACCATTAGATCCTAAACCCTAAAATGTTTGTAAGATGGTTTTGGTTTTGTGCATTGATTAGTTTAACTCAAGGTAGAATTACTTTTGAATGGTTGAGAAATTAAGGATACCGATCTATAGAAAATGATATTTTTGTTTGAAGTTTTGATTTATTCAATAAAGTAACCTTCGGGGCTTTTTGACACGCTACAGTTTTTGGATCATAACGATATATGGCACATCTGGAAAATAGAGGTTTTGAAACAAATTTCACCAATTTTTAGAATACATGTTCTTAGGTCTAATGGTGATTAAATTACACCTTGAAATAAAAAACACAAATCAGTGATAAAATGACGTGCCACAGTTGACATCTTTAACTTTGAAATAGTCTCGATGGAGAATACATCTTGTAATACTTTTTTCAAATTGTCTTCAAAATACAATTTGTAAAATATGAATTAATGAAAAGTAATTAGTTTTTCTTCCACTGTATTTTATTGCGAGCTATTTACTAAAACTGTAAAAAACTTTTATAGTTTCATGTGTTTATTAACACCTACCCTATAGCTTGAGTTTTATAAAAACATCCCCTATAATTTGCAACTAATTTACAATCAATTTTCCATTAAGATCCTGTTCCCTTTTTAGTAAGTTATTTGTCCATGTTCTTTTATTTTCCAAGTAAATAAGATGATGACCATTTTACCCATAAATATTCATTATTAAAAGGGGTATTTTTATCCCATCCAAGTGTTGGTAACTTTACCCAAGGTAGGAGAGTTATTTGACCACTTGGGAGATACATAGGAAAATAAAATTTTCCTAATCCCCACATAAATATGAAAAAAGAGCATGAGTTTCTTGGTCAATAGGAACCAAAATCCCATTAACCAACTTCCCCCTCTCAAAATCCAAAAAACAAATAGACCCTAAGAGTTGTTTTCAAATGGTCACGTGACCACTGAGTGGAAAATGTTTTAAAAGGCATGGGTAGACTTATTCATGGGCTAAGTACCCCACAAGATGGCCAAGCCCGGCTTATTTTATATCAGGCTTTGGGCATAATTTTATCCTTGCAGGCTCAATCTTTAAGCACTAAGTTTGACTATTTTTTGGGTCTGAGTTCAGCCAAATAATATTATATAATAAATGAATATATTAATAGTTTTTTTGAAAATATACATTAATATATATATATATATATATATATATATATATAATATTAATAATATATTATATATTTCTGCATAATTTCCAAATTGGGCTGAGCCTGGACTCAGGCTTGACATTTTCTGTTAATAAATAGACAAAGTCCAACTTGGCTCGTGAATAGGTTTAAGCATGGGCCTATGATTTTTATTCTAAAAGTTCCCTTAGCACCAAAATGAATGTTTTCATTATTATACGTAAATTAACATCTAGATTATCTATCTAGATGCTAATCTAATGGTTCTAAAAGTATAGAACCCAAAAAAGGAAGCTTCCATTTGGGGGTAGGATTTATTGGTGTACCAAAGACCACATAAATCACCACAAAACAAAAAGGCACTATACATCAGGTTGGCATTTTTCAAAACTGCTAATCCAATCTTTAATCCATCCCTATTTGGGTTGGACAGAGACCTCCAGCATGCCAAGTCCCCAACATTGCACTAGAAGGGAAAAACTAACGGATGGCGACGGGGCAGGGTTTTCTAAATTCCAGACCCTACCCATCTCCTTAAACCTCCCAATCCATACTCACCTCAAAACCTGTAGTGGGTTGGATTTTGAGAATTTAAATAATCTTCGCACATGAAAATGCAAAACCCTCCCCGCATTCAAGGATAAAGGTGGGTTGGGTTTATAACCTATTTCTAATTTCCTATTGTTTATTGCAATATATAAGCAAAATAAGTGAAATAACACAGACAAACAAGAAAATTTCCAATTATTTAATTAAGACATGTAAAAAACATATAAACTATCAATTATCCTTCACATAAAATTCAGAAAATTATTAAATTCATCACCTAAAACTCACCCCATTGAAGTGGGTAGGGGCAGATACCCACCAGAAATTGCCATCCCTAAGTTTAATGCCAAAAAAAAAAAAAAAATCATAGTTTTGTCTTTATGGTTGTTTTACCACCTCAAAGCAATGGATGTAAGTGCTTGTTTGGGAGGGCTCTTCTATGGCAGTTTTTGACTTTACAAGGTGGGTTTCATCCAGATAACAATGTTTGGTGAAAAACTTGGAAAGCCCAATTTTGCTTCATTAGAAGACAAAACATCAACTTTCGGTTGAAACTTTTTTAGTAATTTCTCCAAAACAGTTGAGTGAAAACAACTCAAACGGCCCTGAGCTGAAGGCATGAATCAACTTTGAATTTGATGAAGTGAGGATAAAGTAGGCCCCAAAATGCATGGAAAGGTCATGATTTCATGTTTTAAACCCAAGTTACGGCCGGTGTAGCGGATTTCATGCACATCCACAGAAGAGTGGTGTCCTAAGCTCACAAAAATCTCCTCCCAAGTAGCCCTTGGCTGAAGCTGTGAATCACAGCTCTCCATGTCTTGACGTAGCCTCACATATGAAAAGCAAATAAAAGGTTTAGAAATATAATAAACAAATAAAGTTTTTGTATTGTACATATTTATATTTATGTTCTTTCAAATAGAGCCTTAAAAGTTCGAATATTGGGAGGTTGGACACGTTTCAAATTTGCAAGTGATTGGTATGCATCTTATGAATTCCCCTCCTATGAACAATGAAATTAAGCTAATTGAAATTGCAAGAGGTGTAGATACCTCAGATGAGGCATTTGTCTTTGACAGCTAGTTTGAGTGTTATAGCTGAAACATTTTATTTATTGTCTTTGACACATAGGGGTCTCAGAAATATTCTCAAGATTACCCTGGATTCATAGCAAACAGGATCCTTATACCCATGATAAATGCAGCTTTTTTTTTTTTCATTCTACGATTGGGTGGCAACAAAAGAGGACAATGATATAGGGAAAATGCTGGACATGTGTCCTCTAGAGCTTCTTAGCTTCTCATTCAGGCAATAGTTCCTATGCAGCCAAACAGATTGGCTAATAGCATCACAAATTTCTGTTATGACTGCTCCTAGCTATAAAAGAGTATTTTATGTGTTGCCTTGTAATGGTCAAGTCCTATCATATAAATGGGCTTTTCCATGATCTGTAATCAACTTTTCAGTAAGTTATTTATTCAGGTAAATGCAGTTATATGTGTAATTTTTTTTTGAGAAATAATTATTCGGATAATTGCATTTATCCATGTTCTTTTATTTCTCATGTAAATAAGGTAATGACCATTTTAGTCATAAAAATCTATTATTAAAAGGGGCATTTTTGTCCCATTCAAGTATTGGCAACTTCCCCCGAGATACCCAGGAAAAGAAAATTTCCCTGGTCCCCACATAAATCTGAAAAAAGAATATGAAATTCTTGGTCAATGGGAACCAAAGTCCAATTGACCAACTTTCCCCCTCTCAAAATCCAAAAAAACAACACCCCCTTAAAGAAAAAAAGTCAACATTCAAGGTAATGGTAAAATCTCTGGCTAGTATGTGTGAGAATGTGGATTTCAGTCTGAGGACAGCCGCTTTGTACGAAAATATGCCAAAAGTTAGGACCATATCCAGTTTACCCCACGCAATATTGCTTCATTATAGGCTTGTTTACCAGTCTGGGAATCAGTTTAAAGGGCAATTTTATGTTGGTCTCTGAAACTTGGAACATAGATAAAGCTGGGGTAACTTTCCCCAAGAGCCAAGAGGGTGTCAAGGATTCCTTGTTGGGCAGGCAGTCTGCACTGGTCGAATCAGCCCTCCTTCCCTGTGAAGGATGCTGTGTGGATCCACTACCAATCTACCATTGGTTTGGACTCAGTACACCTTCAAAGACCTTGGTAAGAGAAAACAGGTGGGTTGACTCAGAGGCTAGAGGCTGAGTTGCCCTGTTCTTAGAGCTGTAGAGGGGGTCATTGTAGTTTGAGACCTCAGTCAACCCAATCTGATCACTGTGGCTTGTTCATCAATCCCTTTCAAGGGAGAGAGAGTATGAAACTACATTACTACGTAACTCTATCAGAAACAAACCTCACGACTCACATAATATTACCCAACCCAACCCAACCCAACCCCATGTGTTGTCAATGAGGCCCACCTAATAAAGTTCCAAGTTCACTCTGATCAAATTGGCCAAGAACTCTTGCGCGTTGGGCTTTAGCCCAAGTACATTGCTCATAAGTCATAACAAGCTTGGTCACCACAGAGGAGACAGGGCGTTGCCCTCGTGAGGACTGCAAAGGATGCTGTCATGAGCCCACCAAAAACTTGTCACAGAGATCATCCAAGCTCATCAATGAATGGGCCATCTCACAAAAAACCCGTGTTTTAATTTTGTCTCATTGTACTCTTCCTGAATTGGGTCAAAACAAAAAGAAAAGCTATCTGGGGAGAAAGTATAAAGAGACCATGGATGGCTCATATTTCTGAGGGAAGACTGCAACCCAAAATGGTTTCATGTGGATTGATTGAATGAATGAAGACGCTGACAAGGCCCAAGAGTTCAGTTTTCATTGGATTATTTAAATCAATACCATGGATGTAAATTTTGAAAAATCCGGTTTTAGTTATGATAACAGAAAGGATAATGGGTAAAAGTCCCTTACAATGGGTAGAGAGAGAGAAAAAAAATAAGTTTCTCTTTTTCTATAATGGGTCTGAAATGGATAATGGGTAAAAGTCCCTTACAATGGGTAGAGAGAGAGAAAAAAATAAGTTTATCTTTTCCATTTTACCCTTATTCTAGAATGTTCTTAACTTATTAACATATTAACACGCATGTTTAATTACATTCTGGAGCATTCCGTACATGAACCTTCAATTAATTGGTCCAAAACAGTCTGGCTCAGGTTTTTCTTTTTTTGGAAAAGTATGAGATTTGATCCATAAGTTTCTTATAGAATATTATATATATTTTTTTTGTATAAAATAAGAAATTTGCCCGAAGTTTTGAAAAGTGGGAAAGTTTTCTTTTACCCATCTTGGGTCTGAAATGGAAAAAGCTTCCCAAATTTAATTCCTCCACATTCACTAAATAAGTAAGTGGAGTTATTCTAATACCCGGGGAATGTAATGCTCCACACCACACTACAAGGCTATTTTCCTTTGGGCCCTTGGGAGCCTTTTATTCCGGGAATATGTTTCAGCTCAGAAGGGAAAAGATGATGCCACTTGTCTAGTATTACTCCTTCACAGGCATATTTAAATTTAAAAATTAATAAAAAATTGAATCACCATTAATATTGGGGCAGAACTCCAATACATTTATACAAACAAGTAAGATTGATATAGTGGGAACAGATTGATACTTTAAAGGGGCCCATATCTGAGAGATGTTTTTGACTGGCCAAGAGGGCTGTAAATGGGCCAGCTTCCTTTTGGAACTACCTCTGGATCCAAATTCCATTACATTGATAATTGGATTTGAATCAGATATCATCCATTGGTATAAAAGTAACTCTTATAAGACTTTGATACTAGGACCCATAAGTGAAAAAACAACAGCTGAACCAACTTTATAACCATGGAATTAGTCCATGTGACAGAAATTAGATGTTGTATGTATGATGCATATAATATGATGATTCAGAGTTCTTTTTCTTTTTCCTTTTTGGACAAAAGCACTACCAAGAAGGATTGGAAATGTATAAATGAATGACTCAATGAGTTAAAGTTTTGTTTTTCCCTAATTTTCACTGTGTTAACTCAAAGTAGTCCATACTCCTTAGTATACAGCTTGAGTCTGTTTAAACTCTAGTTGAGTGAGTCAACACAATGAGTTCTGAATAAACTCTGTGAGTTGAATTGAAATTTATGGAATTGCTTTTACCATAAGAAATCATTGGTGGGGCACATAGACTGACTGGCTGTGAATTATATTAACAAGGCCCCCATCTGAACAACTAGATGCCTTATTAGGTGATGAGGTGACAAAACTTACATGACAGGTGGTTTACTATTGCAGTACTTAAACCGCACATGCAACTTGTTAGTAATTTTGATACATGTTATCATTCATTATTATATATTTTAACCTTTATATTTTATCACAAGATTTAACCATTAAAATAAGAAAATATTGAAGGGTCTTGACTCTTGAGAAGGGAGAAAACAAAGGACAAAGTCAAACGGCAGACCCCTCTATTTATTTGTGAAGTTTAGGGCCTATTAGGGTATTCTGTGGGGAATTATGGGTATTAAATGCACTTAATTAGTGCATCCAAACTCTCAAAAAAAATTATAATAATCCACAGAAAAAGAGGGAAAATTTGTTTATCAATTTATGATACTACCTAGTTTAACGGTGAAAAATATTAATATGTATGAGCTAAAGAGATGATATATCTTAGTTGATAGCTTAGGGGTGATCATTTCAACCCAACTCAGTCCGGCCTGACCTGTATAAGCGAGTCTGGAAATTTCGGGGTTAGGACTAGGTTTTATGTTTAAACCTGACTCAGGCCTAACCGGACCCATATATAATAAAGCATATTATATACCCGGAATCCGACCCGGCCCGGCCATTGATCACCCTTAGGCGGTTAGGCCTTAGCCATCAATTTCTGGTTTTTTTTTTTTTCAAACAAATGGTCTACAATCCTACTCGTTATACTTGCCCAGTGACGATACACCATGTCAATTCATCGGTATCAATGCATCAATAGATTGAATAAGAATCAGGCAAAGGGCAGGGGCAGAAGTGCAGTTGTACTTGTATGAGTCTGGTGCCTTTTATATCCAAGTACATAGAGTGGAATGACGTGGCGGATAAGAATTGGGCCAGTAACACCATTTTCTTGACGAGGTGAACCGTATAGAATTCTGAGGCAAAAAGCAGCAGAGGCATGACCATGGGGGTGGAGGAGGATGATGGATGGTTGGATGGGCATGGGCATGGTGTTCAGTGCAGGCAGGCGTCGTTCTTCGTCTCTGCCACATTTAAACCAGAGAGGCGCCAAGTTTCAATCGTCCGTCGCCCCAGTGGTCAGATGAGTATCCCGATACCAGCACTCACCGAACATCTGTCACCCAACCCACCCCCATCGGCACGCTCCTTCTCTTCCTTTCCTCTCGCCCCCTCTGTCATGGCCTCCCCCATCGACCCCTCTGCATCTTTCGACGCGTTTCTATCGTCTTTTCTCCACCTGTGCTTCACACATTGGCCGTCATTTATCTTCATCATCACCACCACCATCATCTTAACCCATGCCTTCTCTTTGCCTGCAACACAACCCAACCCCCTCTCATTGATCAAAATTATTTCTGCGCCGTGCGTCTCCTCATGGAGAACAGCGTCCCCGTCCCTCAACCAGTTACAGCCACCCCCACAGCCTTCACCATTGCTGTCATTCATCCCACCACCACCAGGCTCACTCAAGCAGAAATGTTAAGAAACAAAGAATATGGCAAGGAGCTGCAACTGGGTCTTTCTCCTCCTGCTGCCTCCGCCCCACCTCCTCCTACTGTAGTAGTTCCTACACCTAATCATCCTTTTTCTACTCTTGACTCACAAAGCTCTATGTCAACTTCTCAGGACCACCATCATCATCAACAATATCATTATCCAAACGAACCCCAGTGTCATCTAAGCGAGCACCAGTATTATTCTTATTTGTTCTCTCCGGATTATTCTTCTTCTTCACCCATATTCCCGGTTTTTCCGTTGATGGTCGATCCAAGCGCAGTCGATAATGGACTGCCAAGTTCGTTGGTTGGGGGTCTCCTCGATGGCTACTACCCAGATGAAAAATTTATCGATAATGGGTTGGAGAATTCGTGTTTTCTTGAATCCATGACCCAATCCCAAGGGCCGCAGCAGAGTCTATGGGGATCCATAACGAAGGCCGCCAGGAGCAAGAGAAGGATAGCAAGGCGGATGAGTTCTACCTCCTCCTCTTCCAGAGTTGGTCACTTGAACCAGACCTCTTCTTCTTCTTTTTCCACTTCTCTCGGGTCGTTCTTGTCTCCGCCTCCCAACAAGAATATTTCTTTCTTTGCTACTGATACTAGCAGCAACAGCGATACCGACAACAAGAGGAGGGAGCTCTTCACATTCACCACACCAGATAACAAAGTGGGTTGTATCGAATTGGGTTTCTCTAATCTTTTCTGATTTTATTTTCCCTTGTTTGCTTTTAGTGTGGTTCTTTTGTCCCTCTGTGTTTCTCCCATTTTTTTTTCTGTTGAGATCTTGAGATGATATCCTCCGTCACTGATTCTTGAGTTAATTGGGAACAGAAACTCCGACTGTTATTGCAGAAAGAGCTGAAAAACAGTGATGTAAACTCTCTTGGAAGGATTGTACTCCCAAAGGTGAGGTGTTCACAAATCACAACCCCAGTAGATACATTATTCATGAGAACTTATCTATATTTTATTTGGTTGAGTTTTCCTTTTTAAGAAAGGAGGCTGTGAAAAGTGAAGGAATCCTCCAATCTCTTTTACCCGATTTGCTCAAGGACCACTGGGACCTTAGTTTTATTTCAGACTGCCCAATAACGAACCTCCGTCCTGACTTTTCGATCCTCGTGAAAATAAACAAATACAAAAAATAGTTAATCGTTATGATATTAACACGATAATAATAACTGTAATTTCTGTATTACCGCAGAAAAGAAGAAAAAAAATTAAACTTCTCGTTAATTTTCTTTTACTTGTTGAATTCGCCTTCTGTATTCCTGACTTCTTTTGCTTGTTGTATTACTGTTACTGTTATGATAATAAACAGAAAGACTCAGAGGCAAACCTTCCAACCCTCACTGTGAAAGAAGGATTCCAAATTACTGTAAGAGATCTGGTTTCTACCAAGGTCTGGCACATGAAATACAGGTGGGTATTTCCTCTTTTGTTTCGATTCATTCAAGCTGTTTTAATGGAGACTTGGGTATTGAAAGAAGCCTTCTCTCTGTAAAAAGTGCAGGTTTTGGCCGAACAATAAGAGCAGGATGTATGTTTTGGAGAATACAGGTAAACCCATTACCCATCTACTCGATTTCAGATCCAAGCTTTCGAAATCCTTCATTCTGGCTCTTTTCAACTTGTGAAAAATAATCAAGAAACCTAAATCTTTTACAGGAGATTTTGTGAAGCAAAAGGGTCTCAAGGTTGGAGACTCGATCCTCCTCTACCAAGATGAAGACGAACAATTTGTGAGTCATCTTTCTAAACCACTCTACAATCGTTTTCCAACTACGCCACAGCTTCTGAGCTTCTATTTCTAGTTTTCTTCGATGGCTGAACTGAAGCTGATCAGTGAGAATGAAAATCAAGAAGAAAAAAACCGAAATCAATCAGTATTCAGTACATAAACTTTTAGGAGAATGACTGAAATGCCCCTAATCTCTTCGAAAATGATGAAAATGTTACTTCAAAGGATGTAGGGCAGAAGACAAAAAGACGGTAAGCGAAAGGACAAAACGACTGGGCTTTAGCGACACGTGTGAGATGATATCTTGGGCATTCATTGTCATTTATCACAAAGTAGATTAAAGTGGGTGTGAGTCCACGTGTACGACAGCTTGTTAGAGGGAGTATCCAAAGCAAAGCAAGTAGGTGTAAGTATGTAACGTGCACCACACAACAGCCTATCACATGTTGCACACATACACCCATATATCATACATCCATCTCTGCAACATGGTTCATTGCTTCATTTTAAAGGTGGCCCCACCGACTGAACGGTCCAAATGGCACAGTTGATGGGCCCCAATAAGGGACCCTAGGTTGGTGTCTTGAATTGTGGAATGAGCTCAGCAGTCAGCTCAGCTGTCACGTCACTTGGTTGGCCATAAAAGGCTGTCGACGGATCGGATCAGGATACGGATCCGACCAAAGCCCAGTTGGACTATGCCACGTGGGATTTCAATTTTACCCTGTATATGCATGTCACGTGTCATGCTTCCCTGGGTAGTATGTATAATTTAGAATAAAACTACATGTCGCTGAAATCTTTAGCTGTTTAGCAGGCTGTATAATCAATTATAATACTCTACACCAGTTATAAAATACATGGATCCATAACCATTCAAGCTCTCAGTGTGGGTCCGGTGTAAATTTGTCACCGGCATGGGGCATTATCATTGGTTCCACAGCCTCTTATACAGCTAAAACGTTCATCTAATCCGAATTCCTCTATACGACCAGCTAAGCTTCATTCTTTAATAGGTTTTCTCTTGAACTATTGCAAGTTAGGCAAATAAACACAACCATGCATTAACATCGCTTGATGTATTAGACATTCTTAATTGCTCAAATTGAATTACCTTCTGAACAAATTTGCCTGTCTTCTTCATTTTGTGCCCCTTGTTGTAAATCCAATTTGATGGGATTATTTGTTCTATTCAAGGAAAGAAAAAAGCCCCTACTCTGTCTTAAAATATAAAATAAAGAACACAAGAGTAAAATCATCCAAAGCCAATACTAAAGCTTTTAACCAATACTAAAATCTCATCTCAGTTTTATCCTAGTCCTTTAAAGCATCCCTTATGGAAGGGTTATGCATTGACCTTTGAGAATGGGAAGAATAAATATCAAGAATGTTATAATGGGATTTTGGAGTTTTAAGTCTGGAATATGAAAGATATTCGTTAGGCTTTGCTTGTTTGCAGTGAAAATCTGAAAGTGGTATAAATTTTGCACCAGGTTCAGTTTTGCATCCATTTGTTTTTAATTATGATTTGCATTTCTACCTGATATAAAATTTGTATTTAGTCCTATTTGCACCACCTTCCTACTCCCTCTCACTCCTAAACAGTAGCCCTCCTACTTGCTTCTTCTCTTATATAAATGGGGATCACTTCATTTTACTTCTTGCAAACAAATCAGAAAAGTCAAATATTAAGGCAAAAGTAAACCAAAATCTGCACTCAACCTTTTTGCACTCCCATGCATTTTAAGTTTGCACCACAAACAAGCTGAGCCTCAACACCAAAAATGCCCTACTTCTACTTGTGGGTGAATCATCCGGTCTTTGACTAAACCAAATTAATGGCCTCAAGGCAGATGCCGCATATCAAAACCATTCGTATTAAAGTTCTTCATCTAAATATAACACCCATAGTTTTACCAGAAATGAAAAAATAACAGCCATAAAATTTGAGCCTAATCACTACTGAGAGGTTGGTACCTAGTTTAAAATTTGATGTCTACTTTTTGCAAGATTTTAATGGATAGAAGTTGTTGGGCGAAACATGGCTAACAAGAGTCGTTTATCAGTAGAGATATATGGTGCCTGATCTTTTAACTAGAAGAATAAAAAAAAAAGTTAAGTTCCAAGATTTCAAATTTTCTAATATGAAAACTCATCCACACAGGACCATTTATATTAAATACACAGGTAAGACTTTTCTGCTGAGATTTTTTTTTTCCCTTAAAAACTAAGAACATCAACTATGCACACTGTTCATATATAAATTGTTGTTGCTAGCTCCACTTTGCTGGGTTTTGTCTTTTAGCTTCCAATGGCTGATCAGTAGCCCTGAAATTTTGTTTGTGCAAGAGCAGTTCATCTGTGCTAAGAGGGCTGAAGAACCACCTCTGGAACTTTTGAAGAAAGAACTGGAAGAGTGTAAAGTAGAACATCGTGCCCACTCATCAGAGAGAAGAATGATGGAAGAGGATGAGCACTGTGATCCATTTGTAGTTCTTGAGACAGAAGTGGATACACAAGAGAAGGTGAAACTGGGTAAAGGCAAAATGATCATGTTGGAGGACTATGGTTGTTCAGACACTGACACTTGTGGTGGTTCTTCTTCTACCCAACTGGGCAAGGAGGTTGTAGAGTCTCAATCGTTGAATAAGGAAGCAGCAGGCGACTTCGATTGCGTCTTCAGTGAACTGGAGATGCTACCCAACTTCGGTGCATGTGACCTATCCTTGTATAATGATTTCATGAGCGATTTTTCAGACCCAGGTGGAGAGAATAGGGTAGTTGCTAAGTAACTTAACACTGTTTTCTACCCATCTTTCTTTCCTCTTTTGTTTCTCAATTTTTGTTCTTGGGTTTGGGTTGTAGTTTTGATTTTTGGGGAAAAGATAAGGAAGGAAAATTTGCACTGTCTTGGGGGAGAGAATGTGTGCCTATTCTTATGAGCATAGTGAAAATTGTAAAATTAAATGAAAAAACAAGGGGAGCTTCATGTGTAATTATATACTGTTTCTCAACCATAAATGAATTAAGATGATGACAAATTCCAAAGATTTTTCTCCTCTATTGTTTCTCATGATCTACATCTCCGTCTATGTTCACAGGATCAATTTTGTGTGACCATAATCACAGCAGAGGCAAACTCCATTTTTATCCTGGAATGTTTTTTATATTATTATCATCACAAACAAATTAATGGGATTTACTTTTGAAAAGAAAAACAATATGCCTTTGATTAATATTCTTTTAAAAATAAAAAAATGTATATATTATATTTAATGTAAAAAATAAGGGCAGTACTTCTACAGCATGCATACATGTTTCCTGGTATTGGTACTGCATGAGCATTATGGACTGTAAATGTTGCACGCTCAACTGTGAATGTGGCACCTCCAAACCACTCTCATACTATGGCATTAACTTTTGTATATAAAGAGTGCAACTTTTACATCCTATACTGTTCCTTTTTTTTTTTTTTTTGCAGAACCTCTACACGGGTGCTGGCCAATATCTATGATTTTGTTTTTCAAAACAAAATAATTTTCACGGTAAAAATTAATAATGGTATAGAATATTATTTCTTATTTGCCCAAAAGGGGAAAAATAGCTTTTTCCAATTTTCTGCATTGTGGTTAAAAGGCAGAAACTTGGTTCATATTATATTATTGTTTGGGTCAAGAAGTATTTTTGAAGGTGGAGATTGATCCCAAATCTCTTCTACAATTAACACAAGACACTTGCTATATGAAGGTTTTGTGTGATGAGATGATGATTTGGAGCCACACCAAGTATTAATGATATAAATCATTTTATCTTCTTACCAGAAAAAACCTATATTTATGATAGAGATTCAGTATTTATCAATACAGGTGGTCCAATTTGTATGTGTTGTTTATATATATACTACTATTAAAAGTGACAATGTGGTCTAGATTCTGAAAATTTTTTGACTAAAATACCTTATTTTTTGAACTTGATCTGCCTATATTATGAGGGAAAAAATCATAATTTGAAATACTACTTTTATTAAATTTAATATATTCATCATCATTATTAAGTCCTATATTTACGGTATTAATTTCCATTTCCTTTCATTAAAACTTATATTTAAGGCACATGGGCTTTGTGGATATTTTGACTAAAACACCCCTATTTATGAATTTAGCCTCTCTATAACTATGTGGGCGAAAATATAGTTTAAAGTACTAATAACTTTTATTAAGTTATTACCTCTCATTTTCTTTCTTTAGATACTTTATTTGAAGTATTTTTTGTTTCTCATCAACAAATTTTACAAATTAAATCTATTCCAATATTTTTAATAAAGTAAAACTATGTTCAAAACCAACATGAAAAATAATTAAAAAAACCACCCTCTTGTCTGAGTGGCAAGTAAATAGTTTAATCATCTACATCAATAACCATGCTAAACAAAAGTATTCAATGGAAATGAAATACAAGATTTAAAATTGACCCAAAGGCAAAACCATTTTCTTATTCATGTGGTGGGTCAACGGTTCAACTTTTTAGGTCAAATGGTTCAATCCATGATATCATAAATAAAAAATAAATATTTTCAAAAAGGATAGAGATACAAAAGTTATTAAAAACATAGAAATCTTGTAAAAAAATACTTGGGTGCATCTCTAATATTATATATTCATCATATTAAACATAAATAAGTGCTATTTTTATTTATAATAGAAATACAATTAAAAAGTAAAGTAACATAAAAAAGAAAACTATTTTTGTATCTAATTCATAGTCAATAGTCCATAGGGAGGCAAATTAGGTGCGCTTAACTTGAGCTTGAATTGACCCAGCTTGTAATTTTAGATAGGGTAGATTCGATTTTCGATCCTCAACTTGGGCTTAACCCGAGGCATAAACTTTTTTTATTTTTTTTTGGGGGTTGAGCCCAAGTGTAGTCCTTAGGTATCTAAAGTCAAGACTGATTATATGCATACAATCATAAATACATATATAGCACATACTTGCATATATGCATGTATATGCAATTATATACATACATTTTATGTCAAATTTTGTTATGGGGCTGATTGACTGAACCAAGTCCAAGACTAATCCAAATGTGATAAACAATAATTATTTTTAGAATTAATTATGTAAATGGGATAAAAAATTATAGTTGCCCAAAAATGGGATTTTCTTAAGCCAAATAGGCTAGCAAATGATATCATAATTATATAATAAAAACTCAAAAAAATAGATAGAAATAAAAATATAGAAATCACAAAAACTTGTCTATAAAATTTGTGCACATCTCTAATATTATATATTTATCATATTAAACAAAACTAAATATGATAAATAAGAAGTATTTTTATTAATAATGAAAATGAAATATAAAATTAAAATCCACTAGCACACCATGAAAATGAAAATGAAATCACAAAAACATGTCTATAAAATTTGTGCACATCTCTAATATTATATATTTATCATATTAAACAAAACTAAATATGATAAATAAGAAGTAATTTTATTAATAATGAAAATGAAATATAAAATTAAAATCCACTAGCACACCATGCTTTGATTACTTATCCTTTTTTAAATGGTTCTAATAAGAATATTGAAATTAATAATGTTATCTAAAATAGTAGAACAAAAGACCCAATATTGTTTCATGCAACAATGTTGTTTGGGGCCAAAAGTGAACTGATCACTTCTTAACCTCTTCTTCACTCTCTAAAAATGGAATCGATGTTGTAGGTATAACTTATTGGTGCAGAGTACAGAAAGTAAATTTTAAAAGATATATTGTGATATGTTTTGGATATGCTCGAATAGAGTGGAAAATTTTGGGTAAAGCATGGGTATGTTTGAATTTAAATAAATTCCAAAAGTCACATTAATGACACAGAATCTAGGTCTTATATAGCCATAAATAAAATATATAATCATAAAAATGCATAATTTAATTGTTTATTTCAAGTATAGACTACCAGGAAAATTTGAAAAATGTTCAAAAAAATGATAGATCTAATAACTAAGATATGCATCTATATCTTCAATTTTAGTAAATCAATTTAATTATTATTTATATTTATAAATATATAAATTATAATAATAAATTGTTTATTAATATTAATTGGTAGGCATGCAATAAGAAAAAATAAGTTGACATTTAGAACTCATATGCATTAGATTTCTTGTTTTCCAACTTAGATGGCAGGTTAAAATCTTTATTCTTGTAATTATAATATTTATTAGGTAAGGTATAAAGAAAAATATGAGAATTTAATAGTCATATATTGAGAAGAGAGAGAATTAGTGCATGAGTTATTAAAAGGAAAGAGTTAATGACTTGAGAATGAGGAGAGAAAATCTGAATTAATAAGGGAAACAAATTTGAATTTGAATCAATGACTTAAATATAAAAGCTAATGAGAAAGGGTAAAAAATCATAAAAAATATGAAATCATTGGCTAATACAGGCTCCAAACGAATTAATAGTTTAAACCTTGAATGGAACAAAATCCATATTGAAAATCTTAAGATACATATGGAAAATAAGCCTCACTTTTGTTGAGTGAGAAACAACTTAAATTTTGAATTTGAGGAATAAGCTTGATGTAGAATATCTGGATATTGGTAAAGCATTTAAACCAAATATAACCCAATTTAAGTTGTATTTGGCACTATTGTTGTTTCTATTTGAAAATTTTTGGATTTATTAATATAAATTGATATATAATTTTTACTTGAAGTTGTCTATAGTGAAATCTCTCACCGGTTTTGTATTATTGATTAAAACAAAGCATTTCATGTAGAAATAGAGATGACGTTGATAGTTGATACCAAACACAACTACCTTGGTGGTTCAAATGAACTAAATCAACTCTCTAAATGGAAGAAATAGAATATTTCATATTGCCACATGAAATTTTGTCCCATAAAAATAAACACTATGTTGTACAAATAAATAAATAAATATATAAACAATAAAAATAAAATTTTAGGGGCATTATAATAAGCTTTGTTCTGCAAAATGTATACTTTTAAGGGTGTAAATGTAATATATGCTATTAATTTAATTTCTCAAGACAATCAAAGCATCCAAACACCTTCCACTATGTTGACATTTTTCATTACTAATAATCAATGACAAGGAAACGTGTTCAACGATATTTAATTGCTGCATTCAAGATGATTGGCAACTTTACATACATGGTTGGCACTTGGCACTTGGCAGGTGTATTGCCTACTTGAATAGCTTCATTGTGGTTATTTTGTAGAATTACATATTTTTTTAGGGTGTCAATGTAATATATGTTATTATTCACACTACAAGAAAAACGGTCAAAATCGGTGGTGATCGTAGGACCGTCGGCTTATCCCTTTAGGCCGCCGCCCCTTAAACCACTGTCAGCCTATGTCAAGACCGCCGGTTTAGATAGAAAAGGCCTTCGCCTTTGAAGACCAGTCTGGTACGGTTCAATCATTCCTAAACCGGTGGTATGTTAGAATCATTGGCTCAAAGTTAATAAAGGTGGTGGTCTTAATTGCCACCTTAGGCCAATTGAAACGTTGCTTCCATTTTTAGGTGGCGGTCTGAATTGCCGTCTTAGATCTCTTTAGACTGTCACCTTAGGTTGGCCAAAATGTTGTTTTTGTTTTTAAGTGGTGGTCTTTACCGCCAGCTTAGATCTCTTTAGACCGCCGCCTTAGGTTGGTCAAAATGTTGCTTCTGTTTTTAGGTGATGATCTGAACCACCAGCTTAGATCTCTTTGGACCACCAACTTAGGTCTGTCAAAATGTTGCTTCCATTTTTAGGTGGTAGTCTAAACTGCCACCTTAGGTCTTTTTTTATACAGGAAATTTTGGATCTGAAAACAAACATTCCAGCACTTCAAAAAAAAAAAAAAAGCCAAACATAAAGACTTTACCTTCGTATTATGCAAGACTCTAACCAATTATTGCAAATAAAGAAATAGAATTGAATGACAAAAGACAGGAGGTCTAGATGTTTAAATGTTAATATATGTGCTATTGCTAATAATGATGCATTCAATGAAAATTAAAAACAAATTGAAGCCTTTGTAAAAATCGGTTACCACCGACTTCTCGTGGTTGATTTTTCTTGGCCAGATGACTTGCTATACGTTTCATCAAAGTTGAGGCCCTAGGGACGGCAGCCTTGCTAGCAGGTTTTGTTTTAGCTTTTGTACTTTCTCGGTTCATGTGATCATTAAGGCTGTGTTTAGTTTGAAGGAAAAAGTAGGAAAAGGAAAAAAAGGATAGGAAAATCATTACAAAACTTGTATAGATTTTTCTTCCTTTCCCCTTTTTTCCTTCAAACCAAACATGGACCAAGAGCAACATGAATTTACGTCTCTACATGAAAAGAAAAAAGAGCATGAAAAGTTAGTTAAACTAATGATAATGCTCTAACTGCAGCTCAAGTGACTTTATTTTAAAGGTAAAAATTGTACAAGGGAACTAGAAACTCACAATGATAGAGTTGAAAAACCTAGACTCTGATATCATGCGAGATACCTACTCGAGAGTAATCCCATAAAATCAAGGATGTCAGTGAGAGAGGGAAAGAGAAGCAACCTGTGGTTAACTAACCCATGTAGGTACATGTCGTTCACCATGAGTGCAATAGCATAGAAGACAATAAACCAATGCCACAGAAGCACCCGTGACAAGTCTACAACTCGATATAGATTTGTGATGAGCTTAGGGCCTACACAAACTTGCGATGAGCTCAAGGACATTACAGACTTATGATGAACTCAAAGACATAGCACCAATGACAAACTCGAGTTTGCCATGGACCTGCGGTGAACCCAAAGCCATCACGAGCTCGCAATGAACTCAGAGCCATTGCAAATCAATGACAAACGAAAAATACAACGACTAGCCAACATCACTTGTGATAGGATGCCCAGTAGGATTAAGAGAGACACGTAAGGCTAGTGTTGACATCATCCACGCCTCATCAATATAGGAGACCCGCAAAAGGAAGTAGCTTACGTGTATTATAAAAATCCTCAAATAAAAAGAAATCTTGTCCTGAAGAGATCTCATAAGACACGTGGCGAATCCCTAGCATTGTCCCTTGACAACTGACACCGGGTCAAAGATTTTCCTTTCCAAATGGGAATCAAACTCTTTTATCTCCTTCATTTTAGGAAATTGGGATCTCTCCCTATAAAAGGAGGCATGAATCATAATGAACACACAGTTCTATCAATAGAAGCCCTTAGCCTACCCTTTTACCTGTGCCTTCTTTCATCTTTCAATGAGACTACCACACTTAGCCTTACCACACCACTTACAACCCATGTAGTGTCAACCTTTCAAAAGTATCAATGGTACAAAGCATGCAGAAAAAACAGATGCACATTAGCTGTCTGTGGATTTGAATTCAACCAACCTAGTCAAGGTAAGCCCTTCCAACTATGGGACTATCTTAGTTAGGGGAGAAAGGGAAACACATCAGTACCAATAAAATCTCACAAACTCTTAGAGTGGCTATGAACCTAAAATGCACTTTCTATTCCTCCCATTTTACAGACTTCGTCATGGTAAAAACAATTGAACAGCCAACCTATAAAAATAAGCATTCTTTGAAACAACATATATTACTGCTTTGCAAATATCTGTATAAATCAACAACAAGACTAACCTAAACACATAATCTTCTAAGAGCCTGTAGCCTCATTATGTATCAAAAATAGGTAGATTGTGGTACAAAGCTTTCAATACATTGCCTGTGACAATTTGTAATCAGGTAGTAGTAAGAAGCTTAGCTTTCAAAGAAATATTTTGTTCCCAGTTGGGAACAACTGTTGTTAAGTTTAAGCATCTTATAAGATAGCTTAAAGGATTGTGTTTGTTGAGTTTTACTCCTGTTTAGGATTTTCACCAAGCATGGTTTTCATGGCTGTCTGCACCTTCATATGCATGAAAATCCAATAGCCATGTTACCTTGAAACAGTGTATCCAATAAGGAAATAAAAAAGTAACCTTTGAAATTCTTCTGTTTTTCAAAAAAAAGAAAAAAAAAAGAAAGAAATGTAAAGCTTAGGATCACATCTAGTCTACACCTCCCAAAGCTTAAGCAATGAGCTATACAAGTTTATACATCACCTAAAATGCCAAAGAAAGAGACTTGTTAATGCCTTCTTGCATATGATCAACATCAAGGGGAAGCTTTCAGTTGAATATATGCCCTTTGCTCATATAGATAATATGGTGTTAAATTTTTAAATTATAAATATATAGGCACTTGTCCAAATATGTGTCTCATATCCATGATTTTTTCACTTTTCTGAGCCAAATCAACGGCATCTTCCACCTACAATTTTGCAGAATACAGGTTCAGGATTCTCAATTTTAAGATTTTGGTATTATGTATAATTTCTTTTTCCAAGGTATATAATATATGATACTATTCAGTTTTTTTTGGGTTTACAAACTTCCAAAATAATTAATCTGATAGTTTTTTTTTTTTATTGAAAAGGATTAACACATTTGTAAATTGGTCAAGATGAGAGATACAAGAATTCTAGACAATTAAGAGTTTACTAGAATTAGTTAACTACTAGGAGAAAATATAGGTAAAGTTATGCAAAAATCAAGTTTTCTATTAGACCTTTAGCCAAATTCCTTAAACTTATATTCTTTCCAAGTCTCCAGAGAAGCTTCTGTTTTTGGATCATCAAGTATGCAAATTAAAGATGGAATGGATATAGTTGATTAATCTAAAGGTGAAGTAATATTTAGAAAGGGTCTTCCTTTTTATAGGGGGCAATTGCTTTAGACAATACTCCCTTAGCTCACCAGAAAATGGATTGTTGCATTTGAAATTGTAGATATTCCATGTGTGTGCCTACTGTATCTTACAATTTTAACTCATTGAAGAGATTATTAAATCCAATTCAGTTTCTTACTGTAAGAGAAACACTGAAAGAGAAGTCATAACTGTTCAACTATCAGAGAAATTGACAGAAAAGGGATAGAAATAAGTACCTGGAGAACAAATAATTGAGACCTTCAAATTGACATGAATGAAAAACCAATGGAAGCTCAGGTGCCATGGCATACTGAGGTTTTCTAGGAGTCATGGTAGTATCAAGTAATATATTGACTTCCAGAAAAGGGTATCCTGGGACAGAACATTAAACACAGTGATGTCAATGACTATATTTATGGCCAACCAGCAGGAAATAGAATTTCCAATACTCAAGAAGATATTCCAATATTGATACTAGAATCTCAATATTTACATCTCATGTCTTTACAAAATTTAAAATTATGGATAATTCCAGATCTTCATACATTTGTAATTTTAAATAATTAAGAAAAATCTTACTCTCACAATAAAGCAAAACTCAAAAGGCCCATTTTTTGCCTTGCTGATTTTTGACAGTACTTAAAATGCATTAAACTTTTGAACATGGACCCAACTCCACTACATGTACATTGGAGGTTACTGGAACTATTTGATGGATTCCAACCTTATTGAATGAGGAACTTCTGATTTTGATAGATAAAAAAAAAAAGGAGAAACTGGTATAGATAAATAGAATATAAAACTTTGAAGGCTTCATTTGGGTCATCTGAAAATGAGAAAACTTAGTATACCAAATTCCATTTTATGAATGGTTGATCAAAGGAAAAGGCATATACATACATGAGCTAGCCAGAATCCACCTGAAATCCTACTAGGGCAGAAATCAAACTCTTTGCATAATATAATCATCGACATTTCCATACTCGTTATAGAAACTAAGAAAAACTAAGGTAAGTACCAAGTTCACCACATAAAATGGTTGATCAAAACATGTTGGTTCATGTGGGACATACAGGGTTTGGCATCCATCTGAAAACCTACTAGGACAAAAACCAACTCTCAAATGTAATTACTTTTGTATTCTTCTGAATGACCAAAAAATTTGGAGAATAGCATCATTTAATATACACATATGCAAAATTTGGCGTACATCATTCCATACTTATCTAAAGAGACACTAAGAATGGATGCAGATCCATATTTATGCAATCAAGCATAAGTTATTTAAATATAAATATAAGTAAGGGTGATACCTGTCTATTAAGTAATTTATGCAAAATTTGGTGTGTATCAACCTGATTTTCAAGCTGCTCAATTGGTAGTGCATCTGCACTATCCTTATTAGGATCATAATACTTTTTCTTCAAATTGGACTTCTAATCCCTCCACTTTTTCCCCAATGACTTCATAGTGTAGTCTTTCATGTCATCACTCACCTTGTATTTTTTCTATGACCAAAATAATAAACCAATCATGAATAGAAAAATGTCTTAAAAATAAACCAAAAAAAACAATAAATTTAATACCTTGATAAGTTTCTATATGTCTTCCTTTACTTCTATAGAAATTTCTCTCCAATCGCCAATGTCTATGGGCAACTTGTTTGGAGTTCGTGCAAGGCTACCCAAAAATCTAATTAAATCCTTTGTTTTTTCATCATTGGGTTGGTTGTATTCATTGGATCCTATTTGAATTTGTTTCCCTTCAGGCATGTTCCATATATCTTGTGCCATAGTGGGGCACAATGGCATAAAAAAAAACAATAAATTTATTTTTTATGGTCTTATTTATTTTTCTGAATTTTCTGATTTATAGTCTTATCATATTTTCTATTTTTTGTGCATTTTTTTTTTTAATTTTTATGGTGAATTATATAATATAAATATTGAGATGGGTCAATATGGGTGGGTCAAGGTGGGTTTTGATCCTTTAATATCCAATCAATATGGGTCATTAATGGGTTATGCGTCATTGATGAGTGGGTTGGTGATCAACTCGCACCTAATCCATCCCAACTCATGCATTTGCCTCCCCTACTGCAAATTTTCTAGCATTTTCCTATAATTTTCGTATTTTTTGGTATTTTCTACAATCTCTGCATTTCTGCTATTTTTTTTTTTTATATTTTCTACATCTTTTTTTTTTGCAAATTTTTTGCAACATATTTGTGTTTTCTATAGTTTTTCTAATTTTTGTGTTTCCTTTTTTTTTTTTTTTTCAATTCTTGTGTTTTTTCAAATTTTGGACATACGGGTTGACGCTACCCATACCTATCATGCAATAGTCACACGAGCAAGAAGGTTCTCTTAAAATTGTTTTTTGGGTATACGGGTTGACCCGACTCGTATCTGTCACGTGACAATCATAAGAGCAAGACAATTCTCTTAAAATTGTTTTTGGGTGTATGAGTTAACCCAACCTGCATTTATCACACAAAAGCCATGAGAACAACTCCTAAAATTTTTGGGCGCATTGGACACATGGCAGTCATGAGAGTGAAAAGATCCTCTTAAAATTCCTTTTTTGAGTATATGGGTTGACCCGACCCACATATATCAAACTATCACATGACAATCATGACAACGAGGTGATTCTCTTAAAATTTTTTTTTTTTTTCAAATAAATGGGCTGAGCCAAGCTGTATCTATCATGTGACAATCACAAGAGTGAGACAGTTCTCTTAAAAGTGTTTTTTGGATATATGAGTTCACCCGACCCATTTCTACATTTATAGGCGAAGGTAAGTAGATTGATGATGGGTCAGTATAGGGTGAGGGTGGATAAGGGTTAGTATGGGTGGATAATGGGTCAATATAGGAGGGTGGGTGAGGGTCAAGGTGGGTTATGACCCATTAGCAAAGATTGATGATGGGTCATGGTAGATTGGTGGATCAATATGGGTGGGTTAGTATTCAACCCTTACCTAATCCAACCCAATCCACCCATTTTCCACCCCAAAGTGAAAGAAGTAAAATTGGCAGAAGAGAAGGAGAGCCCTCATAGAAGTTGTAGTAGAGGAGCTCCAAAAAGGAAGAGAATTCAGGCCTGGGTCCAGTTCAAAAGCTCAGGATTGCAACTCGGCTGCCAAAACCTGAGCCCTGGCCCCGGCCCCAATCACAACTTGGTATCGGAGAATATCGGGTCGGCAATCATCAACCGGCAAGAGAACGAATCAGTTCGTGCAAATCATCGTGCATCGGCCCAACGATTCGAAGGCTTACTGTTTTAGAAGATCAAGTAGGACGAGCCTAAGGAAGAAGAAAGAAGTTTAGAAGGAATAGAGTGATGGATCACGAGCTAACGGGTGAGAGCTAAATGACTATTTTGCTTCCTCGCACGAGTTTAACGAGAACACGCACCTATGGATGCGTGGCGCTTTCTCCTAATGTTCAAATGGGCGTTGCACTGATCGAAGTGGGACTCTTCATCCCATAGAGGAGGACCTGAATCTTATTAGTTGTTGGTGAACTATGGCCAAGGTGATTCAGTCCTATTTGCAATTTCAAGAATAAATCTTGAATGATTATTCAAGATTCATTCATTTGAAAAGTTGTCATTATTTCCCACAAAGTATTATTCAAGATCTCTCTCTTAGTTAAACAGTTGAACCTCCATTAGAATTTTCTTTTAATTTTTTATACTTTAATCATTATCATCACAACCTCCTACGTGCATGCATGTAGGCACTTACTAGTATTTATAATAGAAGAAATAATGTTATTGGGGATATTTGTTTGGTAGGTTTAAGTTTATTCATGCTTTTAGATATTCTTTGCCTTAGCCCAATATTTAATTGACTAAAGCAAAATACAAAGTAGAGTTTATTAGTGCTAAATACCTTTAATGGAACCCCATAATTGCTATACAAAATTATATAATTTGTTCTTGAATTTTCTTATACAATTTGTTCCATTATTCTTTAATATAGTTAGAATAATTGGATCTTTTTCTTTTTCCTTTTCTTTTTCTCTTCTGCGAGGTTCTTCTTGCTACACTTTAGAGTGGAATACTTTTTTGTCCTCTTCCATTTCTTTATTTAGAAGTTCCAAAGGTGGTTCTGCCCTTTTGATGCAGATGAACTACTTGCACCGTGCTCAAAAAAGATCTTGAGCATTGTGTAAGAGGGCAATTCATAAGCACCAAGTGGGTAGAAGAACCACTTGGAACTTCTAACTTCTAAGGAAATTAAAAGAAAAGGACAAATAAATTTTTTGTTTCCCTCTACAGAGAAAGGAAGAAGAGTATACATGAAGTGGACTCTAAACCGAAGAGTATATATAAAGTAGACTCTCTCCAACTATTGAGAAAAAAAAAACTAAAGGAGCATACAAAACTGAATGTGGGTAATGATCAGATGATGATTTATTGTTCATCTGATAATGGCACTCTCGTGGGAGCTTCTACCAAAACGGCCATGGAAGATTGTGGAGCTCCTTCATGAAAAATAAAGTGTACTTAGCTTTTACTGAAATTTAATTTTCCCTAAAATTTTTAAAAGATGATATATTGTAGTTAATGTAAAAGGTAATTAACAGTACAAATTTCTAACTTTTGCCTTTTTATTAAGGTTTTGAGCTGATGAGATAAGTTAGGTCAATGAGGCTCTTCATCCATCAAAAGGATATTCAACTCTAAGCTTAAAAAAAGAAGACAAAGAAAGAAGGAGGTGAAACTTGTGATTCTGGTGTTGAGAAGTGTAAATAGAAGTATATATATAACTTTCGAATTTTTTGTAGTGTTTGAAGGTGCAATCTGAACCTCTCTACCTCAGGTTTATACTGGACTAAAGTAGTTAATATGCACGTGCAAGGAACATGTGTTTACAAAGTACCTGTTGTGTTAAGAGCATGGTTTTCAAAACTGGACCAGATCGGATGGTCGGATCAGAAAAACCGGGAATCGGTTAGGTGACTGGTTTTAGTTTTTCCCAAAATCAGAAATTTGTCCAAAACTGTTGACTTTGGTTAGAAAACCGCTAACACGGGCAGTTAACCATTCGAATGGTTTTGACCGTTTTGTATTTTTTAATTTTTTTTAATTTTAACATTTCTTTGTCAGAACGGGCCGACCGTTCGGTATGAATGGTCAGACCGTTCGACCCGATAACTAGACCCCTGACCGATTCGATCTCCGGGTCATTTTTAAAAACCATGGTTAAGAGTTTGCCCAGAACATCATTGAACTTGATGATGCGCATTTTGGCAGCTCCCAGTTGGCAAGTGACTCGGATGCCTACCTGAATAGTCCCTACCTGAAATGTGGTTTGGACGCCTGGCTGAATGGTTCCTACCTGGAAGGTGGCTTGGACGCCTAGCTGAATGGTGACGAGCTGGAGATGTGGCTCTGATGCCTAGCTATGGTGACGAGCTGGAGAGGTGGCTCTGATGCCTAGTTGAATGGTGATGAGATGGAGAGGTGGCTCTGATGCCTAACTGAATGGTGATGAGCTGGAGAAGTGGCTCTGATGTTTAGCTGAACGGTGACGAACTGGAGAGGTGGCTCTGATGCCTAGTTGAATGGTGATGAGCTGGAGAGGTGGCTCTGATGCCTAACTAAATGGCGATGAGCTGGAGAAGTGGCTCTAATGTCTAGTTTAATGGTGATGAGTTGGAGAGGTGGCTCTTATATGAGTTGAAAGGAAATAGTGTCAGAGTGCCCGGGTTGCTTTACCCAGGGTAGGCACTCTGATGCTTAAGTTAGCGAATCAGAGATTTTAAGATAGCTAAATGTGAGAGACCTGGAGAGCTGCGAGAATTAAATTGCGCATCTACCTAGGTCTCAGGGGCTGATGCCCTTATATAGTTGGGCTGCAGTGGGTCTCACGAAACTCTCCCGGAATCCTTGGCCCATGATGTAGGGGTCTGTTCCGCTTTGGAAGGAGGATAACGTGCCAATTAATAAGGCTTACCGTTTCCCTCAGATTCAAGCAAGATGAGGATAAGGCCTACAGTTACGTGTCGTGATCCCAAAAGGTTCGGAGACAATTGGCAAGCTTCTAGAGAGGTAGGTTGCCAGGTTGGTGATAGAGGCAGGTCGCTAGGTCAACGGTAGAGGCAAGTCGCCAGGTCGGTGGCAAAAGTAGGTCGTCAGGTCGGCGACAAAAGTATGTCGCCAGGTCAGCGGTAGAAGTAGGTTCCAAGGTCGGCAGTAGAGGTAGGTCACCAACTGGGACCCCATTTTGGCTAAGGCAAGTTGTCGCCTAGGTGATGCTGGGATGTAGTCTAGCTATTTTGATATGTCATGTGTCACGATGTCAGTGGAGGGCCAAATTTGCCCTCATCAATTGCCCCCCACTACCGAGCTGAGATCAACTCCGCGAAGGGAGTAGATTTGTGCTTCGTCGTAGGTCTTTTGGCCTGTCACCAACATATTTCGAGGTCGGCTTAGGGGTCCTTGATGATGAAAGCGGTTTGGCTTCCCCTTGCGATATGTGCGTCAATGTTGGAATTTAAATAGCGGGTCGGTGTCACGACTGCACTGTGTTAATCCTCTAAAGGGGTGGCCTCACAGTTTGGGAGATCCTGTCCGGGCAAGAGAGCACGTAGAGCTCGACATATGGGGGTGGCCTCACTGTTAGGGAGATCCTGTCCAGGCAAGACTGTGAGAACTCGTTTGGGATAATATTTTGCTTCTACCCCCCTAGGGGGTTCTTTCGATCAAGCATCGTTGTTGTTGCTTGAAGATGTTATTACTCGAGGCTTAGAGAATCGGGTGAGAACATAGCCTTTTATAGCATTTCCCATAGATAATGCCAATTGATGATGTGCATTTTATCAGCTCCTATCTGGCAGGTGACTCGGATGCCTGGTTGAATAATCCCTACCTGCAATGTGGCTTAGACGTCTGGCTGAATGGTTCCTACTTGGAAGGTGGCTTGGATGCCTAGATGAATGGTGACGAGCTGGAGAGGTGGCTCTAATGCCTAAATGAATGGTGACGAGCTGGAGAAGTGGCTCTGGTGTCTAGCTGAATGGTGGCGAGCTGGAGAGGTGGCTCTGATGCCTAGTTGAATGGTGACGGGCTAGAGAGGTGGCTCTGATGCCTAACTGAATGGTGATGAGCTGGAAAAGTGGCTTTGATGTCTAACTGAATGGTGATGAGCTGGAGAGGTGGCTCTGATGCAACCTGCAAGGAAACAGTGTCAGAGTGCCCAGGTTGCTTTACCCGGGGTGGGCACTCTGATGCTTAAGTTAGCAAATAAGAGATTTTAAGATAGCTAAATGTGAGAGAGCTGGAGAGTTGCGAGAACTAAATTGCGCATCTACCTGGGATCTCAGGGGCTGATGCCCTTATATAGTTGGGTTGCGATTGGTCTCGCAAAACTCTCCCAAAATCCTTGGCCCACGATGTAGGGGTCCGTTTCGCTTTGGAAGGAGGATAACGTGTCAATTAATAAGGATTACTGTTTCCCTTCGATTCGAGCGGGATGAGGATAAGGCCTATGGTTACGTGTCGTGATCCCGAAAGGTTCAGAGACAACTGACAAGCTTCTAGAAGGTAGGTCGCTAGGTCGGCGACAGAGGCAAATCGCCAGGTCGCCAGGTCGGTGACAGAGGTAGGTCGCTAGGTCAGCGGTAGTGGAAGGTCGTCAGGTCAGCGGTAGAAGTAGGTCGTGAGGTCGGCGACAGAGGTAGGTCGCCAACTGGGACCCCATTTTGGCTAAGGCAAGTTGTCGCCTAGGTCATGCTGGGATGTAGTCCAACTGTTCTGATATGCCATGTGTCATGATGTCGTGGTTGGCCAAATCTACCTCATTAGAACCAAAAGTAGTAATGAAAAGAGAAGTGCAAGGGCTTCATTACCCCTTACCTAGAATATACAAGTAGTAATTTTGTTGAGTAGATGGGATGCTTATGTTGGTTGTTGATGATGATTGTTAATCTCAAGCTTTGATTTCACCTGTATTTTCATTTGTTGAACAAAATTTTCAAGATGGAACGAACCCACAGAATCACTCTTGCTTAACATAATATAGTAGATAGAGTTGAGCATAACATTTATCATTAGCAAGGAATAGAAAATAGGGGTTTATTTTTCAGTCCACCCCAGAAATCTGAGGTCCACCGTACAAGTGGAATAAATCCGAACTGTGGATCGATGTCAAATTTATAGTCCGGATGCAGTTTGTAGAAAGCCTGTAATTTCAGATTTCTGACGTGGAATGCAGTCTACTTAACATAATCTTAACAAAAATGATAGAAAACTAAAATAATTTATACGTTAATAAATTACATATTTTTAACTAATATTATCTTATTTATTATGTATCAAATTTATCTTTTAAACTTAAAATATGATAAAAATTAAAAAAAAAAAAATTGGTTTTGAGTCTGAATTGATTCAGAACAGGCAAGAATCAGAACTGACACAATTATGGAACAAAATCATGAAACCAAAATTGTAATAATTAGTTCAGTTAGCTCGAGTTTGTTGAATAGACCCAACCCATTGATAGCCCCACATACAAACAGTGGTCCGAACATTTAATCCAATTATCAAACCTTTGGATCCAAATCCAATTCAAAATTGTCATACCTAAAATTTGAATTTGACCCTCTTACAATTGTCTGCTTAGGGGTTGGGATAAAGCATAGTGCATCACAAGGATATTACAATGGTCTGCTCAAGGTGGGGATAGAGCATAGTGTATTGCAAAGATAAATAGCGAGTTTGTGGCTCCACAAGTTTGAACTTGCGTCTGAGGGATGTTGAATGATGATCTCAACCGTGGGATCAACAACACATTAAGGTTGTGCTTGGTTTGAAAGAAAATGTAGAATTTCCAACGTTCTTATAACTAGGTTTTTCTAACAATACATTACAAATCTTGTATGGGACGATTTGATATTGGTGTGGTGTCATTCATTCTCAACCCAAAACTTCCATATCCGTGGAAAAAAATCTTCCATTGGAAATAGGGGTGGCAATTTTCTCCTTCCCCAATAGGTACCCAGGCTCCCTGACCTGATGGGGTCGGGAATGGGGGGTTTCTTGGCGGGGTCGGGGTTGGGGATGGAACTACCCCTGAATCCCCGATCGGGGACGGGGACGGGGAATGCAATCCCTGCCCCGACCCATCCCCGATTAATATATATAATATTATATATATAATATTTTTCATTTTTAAAATATTAATTATTAAAACTTGAAAAATAGTAAAAGTGTAAAATACTAAACTAAAGTCTAAATCCCTCGACAGAGAGAAGAGAGAAGTCGAGAACTCTCAACTCGTCTATCTTCGGAACAACTTCGCCGATTCACCTTCCTTCATCTTCAACTCTTCATCGCCGAATTGTCGATTTGCCGATCGTCGTCGCTGAATTGCTGATTCACCAACCGTCGTCTCCGCAGAAGATTCAAAACCCTAGCTTCGTGCCTTCTCGAGTGATAGAGAATAGATAAAGAAGAGTTTCAGTCGTCAGCCCTTCTAACCTTCGCCTATCGTCGCTGACCGCTGTCACCCGTTAGACTCTCTCTCATTGCAAATCTTAACTCTCCCAATGGTCCTCTCTCTCTCTCTCTCATTCTCTCTATCTCAACCTCTTAGTCCATCAGGGATTCGGGTCTCCGATGAGGAATTCATCTCCATCAAGGTCGGGGATGGAGGGGGGATTCCTTTCCCCGCCAGGGATCAGGGACGGAGACGGGGACAGTGACGGAGGGTGATTTGGGGGTTGGGTTCGGGGATGGGGAATGTAATCCCCACCCTGATCCCGCCCCATTACTATTCTTGGTTTGGCCAAAAATGGGCCCAAATATTCGTCCGAATTTGAGCTTAAGAGGGCTTCCAAGTGCTAAGAATGTTCCAAATAAATTCTTTTTTAATTTAGAAAATATGACACTAAAAGATTGATTCATTCAGTGGCCATTGTTACTTGGGGTTGGGGAAATATTAATTTAAGGTTGTATATAAGGCTGATATGGATCGAAGGCTTGAATAGGTGGTGAATTCAGACTTGGTGGAAATTAGGATTTTGATTGGTCACATCTTTCCTTTATGTGGCAGAAATATGACAGGTCATTATGGACAATAATTTATTTTGGTAATTAAGAAATACAAATAAATATAAAGGATAGAATAGACGGTAGATCTATTAATTTTAGATTTTTTTATAAGAATATTTAAGACTATCCATGGTTTGAAAGAAAAGAAAAGGTAGGGAAAGGTAAGGAAATCTGTACATTGTATAAGCCTCCCTACCTTCCCCTTCCCTTATATATGTATATGTGCAAATGATAAGATACTGAAAAGGATGAACTTTACAATTAATTAGCAATTAATATAAGATATTTTGTTTTTTGTTTTTCATTATGGATAAATACATCCTTTAGAAGAATTAAAAACTGGTGAGATGAATTGAATTCAGCATTTTCAATCTTATCAAGTTAACTCAACTGAGTAGAGTAAGTTGGATCAACAATGATTCTATTCAAAATCTAGTTAATCACTTAATGGAACCATTCCCATCAGCCCATGCAAGCAAATTTTGGGGTATCCGATACGTTTAAAAAGTAAAAACTGTTATCTATGGAGTCATTTTCCACGATTATAGTTGAGTTACTTCGTTTTGTTTTGATAATCCCTTTTTAAATAGATATAATATTTTTGTAATTATTAATTTAAAACTAATTTAAAAGGGTCAATGCTATATAACATATTGTTTGTATTTTCAAAGAGTATCTCTTGTAATACTTTTTCTTTTCATGGGTTAAAACATTTGCATCACTTTCTGCAAAGAAAATGACAAAGGAATAAATAAATAAAATTTTATTTTATTAATTTTTATATAGTCTATAGCTTACTCCTATTTTGACATCTATCATAAAGTTTTATTTGGAAAATTACTTAACCTCCTTTGTGTTTTCTAACAAATACTTAAATTTCCATTGTTTTGTGACCTTTCATTTTAAGTTCCATTTTTATCCATGAAAAACCTTATTAGGATGAATTTATCAAATTACCCAAAAATCTTATTCAAATAAATGGTTTCATTATTCACTTAATTCATAATTAAGTGAACAACAAAGGCTAAATTGGGGTTGAATTTAAACCTCCCCTATTAGGAACAATGACATACATATATAGACAATTTGAAAAGAAAACAATGGTGTTTACCATGCACATTCATCACGAGGGTATAGTCATAATTTCAACATCTCTATTAAAGGATATCACTGTTTTTAAAATCAGACTGGACTGGACCGGACGGTCGGATCGAAAAAACCAGGAACCGGTCACTTGATCAGTTTCGTTTTTCTCCAAAACCGCTTTTTCCCCCAAAATCGTTGTTTTTGGTCAGCAAACTGTTGAACCGGCTGGTTAACCGTTCGAAAGATTTCAACCGTTTTTCAACTTGTTATTTTTTTTTAATTTTTTTGTCAAAATGGACTGACCATTTGGGTCAAACAGTTGGACCGTTCGAACCGGTAACCGAACCCCTGACTGATTCGATCACTGGTTCATTTTTAAAAACCATGCAGGATATATATTTAAGAAAGGGGTGCATTTGCATATTTGACTATGTTTCATGGTTCACACAAAGTACAACTTAGGGTTGAAATTCAAACCTCCCCTATTAGCAAAAACACTATACTTATTCAATCTAAAGAGAGAAAAACCATGCTTATTGTACACGTTCATACAAAGAGCATAATTCAAAGTCTCCGTTATAGGATAATTTAACAAAATGGGTGCATTTGCATATTTAGTATTTGAAGCATAAAGGGAGGTTTTTGTAGAGATCAAAGCACATGGGAAGTTTATGTAATTTTTCCTTCTGTTAATTATTTACAGTAAATTTTTTTTCAGGGAGATTTTGTTATAACATTCAAAATGACTGACAACTTCCCATGCATGTTTGGCAAGTGTTTTTACTAATTAAATAACTTCATTATAGATGCATGCATTTTCCTTTACAAATTCCTCTTCATTCTTTCACATAGATTGGCTTTAACAAGAATGTAACACAACTTGTTACAGGGTCTGTTCTCTAAACTCATTTTTGAGAATTTCTTTCACATGTCATTCCACAATGGTTTGCTCTGGCGAGAGTGTCAACAGGTATTTGAGGTTTTTTCTTATCAGTAAATGGTTGGAGGAGTTCAAAGAAAATCTTAAAGGAGAGACCAATTGTTTGTACGTGTGTGTTCAACTTTCACATTAAAATTCTATCCTATGCATATTTCTTTGTGATAGTAACTAGTTCAAGCTATACATCTTATTTGAATTAGGCATTCTATAAAAAAAAAATGTCTAGGTTATGTTGCATGTTCAAGCTTTTACCATTTTGCATGTTCAGATTTTTAAATTAGAGTGATTCGCTTCTCAATTGTGCTCATTGTATTATACTTTATGATTTCCCATAGAAGATTCATCCACATTTGGATGCTACTGTATTATCAATCTTATTAGCTAGATTCTACATCTCAATTTCCATTAGAGAAGACAGAGGAGACCATGTGAATAATACATGCAAAGATAATCTATAGTGATTATGTGCATTTGGTTGGTGATTTCTCTAATGCTTTTCAATATATATATATCTTGGTTCTTGATAGATATCCTTTGTAATTAATTTGCTTAAGTTTTCTAATAAAGAGTTTAGTCTAAGAAATCTCCTTCATTAATATTTAATTGTGTTAGTGGATGATATTGTCATATTTATTTGGAAGAATTGGTGAAAAATATTTTATTTTGATAGAGTAATAGAAATAGTTGATCTCAAATATGTTGCTTTCAGTATTGTTTGTGTTGGATTATTATAAGAACACAACAAAATGCAAGGACAAGACTTATAGTCACCCCTCAAAAAAAAAAATTAATAATAATAAATCCAAAACTGATTAATAAAATTAGGTTTATGAGTGATGATAGGTTATGTGATCTTTTAGACCAATTACTGGAAGTACTTCCTAAGGTGGGCAAGAGAAGTCTTGTCTAAGGACTACTCCAAAGAAGTAGATATTGAATGAATAAATTGTTCTTGAAAAAGAAATAATTGTTTTTAGATACTATTATAAAAAGTGGGAATGGACCTTGAGTGTTTCAGTACATTTTCGAGACTGCAATACCCATATTTTTAAATTTAGCCCCTCACTATTAGTGCATATCAATCCATATGCATCGGTTTTCAAGGTCATCGATAGGCTAAATAAGAAGAGTTTAGATGATTTCAATGATTTAAAACTTTAATAAGTGATGTGATAGGTTTCCTATCAAATTATCAAACCCCAAAACAAAGAGTAATTTTTTTTTTTTTATCAAAGGAAACTCTCAATGCACAAAATTTGTATATTGAGAGTATCAATATTTTGAACTTTAATTGTGAAAGAAGTAAATATAATTTGAACTGCTACTTTTCCATTCAACCTAATTTCTCCTATAACTCCTACGGTTAAGGTATTAATTCCCATTTATTTAAAGCGTTTTGTTTTTCGCTATTAAATTCCACCAATTAACTTTGTAAATTCTTTTAAAACTAACTTGTAAATGAAACCGCTGTTTTCCATCTTAGTGGTGGGCCAGAGTTTAACTGTCCGAGTTAGGTCAACTCATGACATCATAATTAAACAATAATATTTATAAAATAGGAAAATATATACAATTACAAAAGATACAAAAAATTTGTAGAAAAAGTTTGTCAATATCTAATATTTCATATTCATCATATTGAACAAAAATAAGTGTGATAGTAATAATTATTTTATTAAGGTTTAGTTTGGAAAGAGTATAAATACAAATATGTATAGTGCAAATACATACAAAATAATACAAAATACAAGGTTTTGCACTCTACATATTTATATTTATACTCATTCCAAACTGAGCCTAATAATCAAAACAGAATACAAAGAACAAAAAAAAAAAAAAGAGAAATAATATCTAATTAACATTTGATCTGTTTATTGTGTTAAATAGTCCAATTAGTCAAGTCATCAAGTTGTTGACCAAGTCAATAGTTTTTTTCTAGGCAAGTAATTTAGTGGTGAAATAAATGATGGGTTGACTGATCCTACCTACCAATTAGTCAGGTCATTAGGTCATTGGGTTGTCAACCAAGTCAATAGTTTTTTTCCTAAGGCCTAGTTTGGAAGGAGTACAAATACAAATTTGTAGAGTGCAAAACCTTGTACTTTGTATTATTTTGTATGTATTTGTACAATATATATTTGTATTTGAACTCCTTCCAAATATGTATTGTATAAATACATACAAAATAATAAAAAATACAAGGTTTTGCACTCTACAAATTTGTATTTGTATTCCTTCCAAACTGAGCCTAATCAAGTAGTTTGGTGGTGAAATAGATATAGAATATGGAATCTTGGTTCAATGACGAGTTAATTAATCCTACTAACCTTAAAAATTCTAATAAAATTCAATGTTTTAAAAATCTATTGAACTTGTAGTTCCCTCTAGGTGGTGGGCCTAATATTCAACCATTTGGATAAAACAAGTCAACCTATGTTGTCATAAATTTAATATAAAAATACAAAAATACAATTATATAGAAATTTTCATAAAATTTATAGAAAAGTTAATATTCATCATATTATACAAAAATGTGAAAGATCCAAAAATATGTTTAGATGATAGGTAAATTATCCCACCATCCAACTTTTTTCTTTTTAATTTGACCCCTCTCTAACTGTAATGGTAGAAATGTAATTTGGATAACCGTTTTTCTTCTCATTGAAATCCCTCTCATTAAGTCATTTATTTAAGTTATTAATTCCTATTACTATTCATTGAATTTTATTCTTGACTAGAATATCTCTATTTTTTTTTTTTAATTTGGTCATTCTAATTGTGAGGGCACAAAATGTAATTTGAACTACTAAATTTCTTTTCATCGGCCGTTTCTCTCTCATTAAGTCTTATATTTAAGGTATTAACTCACGTTCTTTCGTTGGATTCTATATTCATTAACTATATTAAGGAAAAATAAGTGTAACAAAAAATAATTATTTTTTTATTGATGATAGAAATAAAATATAAATTTAAATCCAACCCAGAAATGGAATTGTTTTCCTGTTTGATGACTAATTAACAATTCAACCTTTTGGGTCAAATATGTCAATCTTAGATGTCATAATAAAATAATCATAAGAACTAAAAAAAATATGAAAACACAAAAAATTATAATAATAGAAAAAGAAATTGTAGAAAACATTTGAGCAAATCTCTAATAACATATACTCACCATATTAAACAAAAATAAGTGTTACAAATAAGAATAATTTTTATAGACACAAAATATAAAAAAAATTGGAGATATATTATTTATCATCATCTTCTTCAAGGATTGCCACATGCAAAACACATGCACGCTTATTAATTTCATAAATGGGGATGACAAAAGGCTCAATACAATCTCAACTCAACTTGACTAGCATATACTAGACCGAACCTAACTAGAGTTATTAGTGGAAGATGCCAGATGGATTTAGAAATGACTATATCCTTTACTGAAATCTCTTCATGGAAAATCTACCATATAGCTAGTGGCAATATCTCAATTTCTCAAAGATGAATTCATGTTGGGGATGATCAAATAATTGGTTTCAGTTCATGGGTTCTCAGTATTCATGAGTTCATGTTAAAAGTGGACATTATTTTCTTGGGTTCATTAAATGGATAGACGAAATTTGTCAAATATGAAGAATTCAAATCTTGGATACAATTTTATGCCATATATATGTTTAAATTATTGGTCATCCTTTGTATCCAATAATAGATTCTTAACTTTGAAGCTTGTTTGTGTATGAAATCAATCGTCTGTGTTAAAAGGGCAGAGGAACCATTCTTGAAACTTTTATAAAAGAAATGGAAGAGAATAAAGGAAAATTTTATTCCCCTATTAAGAGAAAGATCAGAGAGGTCGGACATAGAGCATCAGTACCTGCTGAGAAGAAATCTAAGGGGACTTCAGAAGAGGAAGTAGTGAATAAAGGCAAAAAGCTAATGTCAAGAGTTTCAGAAGAGAAAGCAATGAAAGACAATAAGGACATTGCTGGTGGTACTTCAACCCAACCAGGGAAGGAAGTTCGAGAGCCCTCATCAATGAAGAAAAGTGAACAACCTGCTGATCAAAGGCCAAGGGTTGACGACTTCGATAATATCTTTAGTGAATTAGAGATGCTTCCCTCTTTCAATGTCTATGATCTTTCTTTATACAATGATTTCATGAATGCCATCGCTTGTGTCAAACAGAAAGAATAGAGTCGTTGGAAAATAATCTCATTATCTATGCTTTGTTTAATCTCCTTTGAGGATTTTTCTTTGCGGGGAATATATATATATATATATATATTTACACCTGCTCATGGGTCAGATCGATTTTGTCTCTTTATTAACAGAAAATGACCAGGCCCGAACCCGAATCTGAACCCCAATCTGTACAGATATATATAATATTGTCAGGCCTGGTATCTAGAGCCTTGAACCTGAGCCCATGGCCCTAAAACTTCGTCCAAAGCTCGATAAAGAATGGACCAGGCTGAGCAGGCGGACTATCGGCCCACGAAGAAGTCTAGTTGCAACTCACACAAGTCATGAGACTTTCTTATGGGCACACACACAATAAAAACAGTTTTTTTTTTTTTTTTTTTTAAGAAAAAAAAAGTCAAAAACAATTTTCATTATTCCCATAGCCAATTCAATCCAACACATTTAAGTTGACCAAAAGGGTCATTCGGCCCATTTCAAACCCATTAAATAAATCAGCAGATTGCTGAGTGGATTGAGCAAATATCAACCCCTAATATGGCCATCACCTAAACCCAATAAAACTTTGATTTTTTTTTTTAATATAACTTATGTATACTATAGAAAGCCAATATTTGCCTTAATTTTAGTGCAGATCATAAAATTTAAATTAAATTTGATTGTATAATATTAAATTGTATAATTGCTCTTTACTCGCACAAATGCATAGTTATATATAAATTGCTTATTGTTCATTCATAATAAAGTGGAATAAAAGAACAGATGATTATCAATTTTCGTTTTCTTATAAATTTCATCTGAACCTATTAACATGAATATTTATCCTCTATATCAATCATGGTTTAAGGATAGTTTATTTATGCTTGATTTATCAAAAACTGGGTCTGCCCAGTAATATTCCTTAGCTTTGGCCAAACAGCAACGCGATAATTATCATAGAATAACTATTTTATTAGAATAATAAATTTGAAAAAACAAATTGTAAGATGCATTTCCATTGATTAAACTCCATTTTCTGATAAACATCTAAAACCTCAGAATCTCAACAACCTTAGTTTATTTGGAGTTGGAGGATGAACAAAACAATATACACTCACCAACCTCCCCGAAGGCCCACTTCAGCCCACAAATATAAATGGCTAATCCAAGCCCAATGTAGCCCACTTGCAGACGGTCATTTATCGTCCATAATAGTTCCAACTTACAAGTCTACACATGACACATCACCCTCAAAAAGGCTCCGATGGTTCATCTGGATAGATAAGCCTCTACTTGACTACTTCGAACTTGCAGAAGAGATTGGTTTGTCGATCTATTCACCCTCTCCTCCTCCAATCTCTCCTTTCTATTCACAGCAATGGCTGCCTCTTCAACTGCTCTGTCTTCGTTCTCGTCACTGTCTGTCCGCACATCTCACCCAAGTTCGTTTTTCAAGGTTTCCTCAGAGGCCCTGACCACCAACTTCGCCTTCTCACTCGTCAAAACCAGCAAACCAATACCCTCAACAATTACATGTTCTCTCTCATTCTCCTCAAAACCCCACAAGATCAGACCCTGTCAAGCGAAGTCCAACGACATCGATACTACATTCTTCGACCAAGTAGACCCGGAAGGTGATATCACTTTCGAACCCATTGAGCCTCCGGAAGGCTACGTGCCCCCTCCGGCATTTGACGAGGGTACACCGGAGACGGAGGATGAGATTGCCGCTGCGTATGAGGAGCTTTATGGACCCGCTTATAGCGGTGAGAGCGTGCTCGGCAGTGACATCTATGTAATGAATTCTAAGGTGAAGAAGACAGGTGGGTTTGGGTCGAAGACCAAGAGGGAGAAGGTGAGGGACGGGTTTGAGGAACGGGTGGTTCAGGTGAGAAGGGTGACTAAGGTGGTTAAGGGTGGGAAGCAACTGCATTTCAGGGCTATTGTCGTGGTTGGGGATAAGCAGGGGCAGGTGGGAGTTGGTGTAGGGAAGGCCAAGGAGGTCATTGCGGCCGTTCAGAAGTCGGCGACGAATGCCCGGAGGAATCTCATTACTGTGCCGATGACGAAGTACAAGACTTTCCCTCACAGGTAGGTAACTCAACCAAGGATTTTTTTTTCTTTGTTATTTGTTCCTCAATTGGGATTATGTTGTTCTTATGATTGAGAATTTTCAGTAAATAATGAATTTAGGGGTGGAATTATGTGCGTTTCTGATGGATATTTTAGTGAGAACTGAATGAATAAACTTGACCTAGAACTCAATTCCTTTACCCTCCAATCATGCCAAACCATTATCTAGAGAAAAATCTTTCCAAATTGTTTTGCTGGAAAATCTTGCTCGATCAAGTTCTACAGTGTCTGAATTTGTGACTTTGTTTAGTTCTCTGAATTTTAAATAAGATTTTTTTTTTATCATAAGTGACAGTAGCCCTGCGTGATTGAGTGGTTAGTCCCTTGTTCTGTTCAAGTTCTTATTGTTGCTACTGGGAACTATTACGTGTACCCCCTTGAGGACTGAATTATTGCTTTTATTCTATATCCTTCTAATTATTAGTCTTTTCTCAGAATCTTCTGTTTGCATCTGTATATCTGTGGACTGTAATAGAGGTTGAATGGAGCCAACCTCTATAAATATAGGCTAGCACACTTTAATCTAGTGACAGGAAGCAGTTGGGAAGCCTTACATATGCAGAATTGAGCCCTAGATAGAGTAGAAAACTATGGTCTATGTGACTCATGAGAGTGAGATTAAGAATTGAGAAGCTCTTTATTTAGTCTGGAAATCAATAATGATCAGCCAATAAACCAATACTATCGAATCAAGCGATTAATTGTTCCATAAGAGATAAGACAAGGAAATGAACTAGAATTTGATTGGATATTTTGTTACCAAGGAAAAGGAATCAATCAAGTTTCTTTTCTTGGCAATGATCAAGCATTTTCTGATGGCAAATTATGCAGCAGACCAAGTGACTGTTTTCTTCTCTCCCTGACAGTTGAATACTTGAATTATAAAGCAAAAATCGTTCTGAAATTACATAGTTGCACCATGAACTGGGCCTACTTAATTCTTGCCCCCATTTATTTGAGTTCATTTTTTGCTACAGAAATGCTGTAGCTTAGGCTTCATCCAACCAATGAAAACATGGATATAGTGACCATGTATGAAAAATAAAATCTTAATCTCCAAATTATAAAGCTGTGGAGGGATACCTTGACTTTGGTTTCTACTCATATATAGAAGTCAATTGAACAAACTTTATTCCAATTATTTGGAAAAAGGCTAAATGAATCCTGTGTCACCACTCATTCTTTTAAGGGCTGTATCTTCTGTTAAGTGAGCGTCCACGCTTTTAGAACCTTTAACATGGTTGAGTCAACATCTAGGTTTTTAGTCTTGATTACACGTTGAATTCTACATATTAGTTATCTCGAACTAGTTTGACTCTCAGATGGGAGGATTCCTTTGAAAGAATTATGTCTCTACTATATGAAGCCATGTTATCTGAGATGTCTTGGTTAAGTCAAGTTTGAGTTAAGTTTGTCTGGTGATTTACATTTGGCTGACACACAAGATGTTTTATGGAGTCATTGTGTGGCCAATTTACATGTAATTTCCATTGTCTTAGTCTCAGTTAGCATTAACCAACTGGATTTGCAGTCCTTAGTACTGACAGACTTCTCTCATATGTTATGAACTTGGTGGATTCTCTAGACTGACACCTTATGTTATGGACGCATTCGTGGGGAAGAAGTACCGCCGCCGGCAGCAGCAGTAATGTGGGACCCTCATCAGATTATCTAGCTAGCCACAGTTCATCTTACCTTATCCTTATCTTATCTGCTTTCTTACTCTTATCTTATCTGTTCCAATAAGGATTAGTATAGAGTCTGATTTATCTTAGGGAGTTTTTATCCTTCTTGAGTAGGGAGTCTTATCTAGGAGTCTTATCTGTAAGCAGTTTAGTTAGTCTTATTTAGGAGTCTTATCTAGGAGTCTTATCTGTAAGCAGTTTAGTTAGTCTTATTTAGGAGTCTTATCTATCTTATCTGTAAGCAGTTTAGTTATCAAGGAGTCTTCCTACAAGGAGGACTCTTACCTCTTGTAATCTCCTATTTAAGGAGCTGAAATTATTGAATAAAGATATCAAATTTCCTCTTATAATCTCCTATTTAAGGAGCTGAAATTATTGAATAAAGATATCAAATTTCCAGTCAAGAAAGAGAGTAAAGGAGAGTTCGGTGATCTCTTGGACAAATCACCCTCTAGGACGCCAAGATAGGTTCAGCTAGGAAGGGGAGGAACAAGGGAAAACAGGAGCTTTTCCCCGTGGACCGACCCGTGACGAGATCCTATTCCCGGGCCCATAACACCTTAATTCTTGTTGCTCTAGGTCTAATTCTTCCTTTATCATTTCCTTGTTTATTTTTATTCTTTTGTAGGAAGATGAATCAAATTCCAGTTTGTGAATCTTTCTTTGTCAGTATTTTATTGGGCATTTCTAAACTTATTTCCTTTCACTCTAGGACTAGATCCATTGCAAATCATGGTTATTGAAGTTTTATCAAATTATTTTTCTAATTTGAGCTGCTGAGCTCAATTTTATCATCCTCTGTGAGGAGTTTTGAGTTTTCTGCTTCTGTTCCTATTTTTTGAGCATTCTTTCTTCATTTTAATTTAATTTAAGAGAAAAGAACAAAAGAAAATTTAATTTTATATGCATACATGTAAGTGCATTTACCTTGGTTTCTGCATTTGTTTCAGAGAAATAGTAAGTTGTTAGGTTCCTTCTGTCTTGCCAAGGTTTTATATTTATTTTTTGCATTTTATTGGCAAAAGTTTCATGCGATCAAATATATTAATTCTATTAAATTTGCCAAAATGATGACAGATCTGATGGAGATTTTGGGGCAGCAAAAGTGATGCTGAGACCTGCTTCACCTGGGACTGGTGTGATTGCTGGAGGAGCTGTGCGAATCGTTTTAGAAATGGCAGGTGTGGAGAATGCTCTGGGGAAACAGCTTGGGAGTAAGAATGCTCTCAACAATGCCAGAGCAACTGTAGTTGCTGTTCAAAAGATGAGACAGTTCCGTGATGTTGCTCGTGAGCGTGGGATCCCCATGGAAGAACTCTGGAAATGATGAGACCAGTGGAAATCATTTGTTTAAGTTAGATTTTATACCGAGAACTTTTGGTATGCAAGCTTCTTGTTCTTGTCTTGATAAGGGATTTGTAGTCCATTCATTGTTCTCTCATGTTGTAATCCTCTTTCATGAAAACAAATTAGTCAATGAAGATTTTTCACCCCAGTGCTACCTTTTCTGTACAAACTAAAAATTAAAAATGATGAAGGGAGACAAAGGAAATGATGATTTCAGTAAGCTACTTTGTATCTAGGACTTCTAGGTAAGTTGATGATCATACTCTCAAAAACTGATGCTTATCAATAGCAATCTCCTGAGGTGGCACCCAGTTTCTCAATTTGATCATCGTCGGGACTTGGTTGAACTTGCAGCGGATATCGACTTGGTTGAACTTCCCTATCTTCCCATTACCAAAAAGAAACCTCCTGTGTAACACAGTGAATTTATTTAAGTACATGAATGTGGGCTGACTCGGCATGAACTCAAATCAGACCGGATGGATTCAAATTTATTATTTACTAAAGCAAAGCTGTTTGTATCAGTTTAAGTGTTAGAATCTTCTAAAATAATTGTGGCTCAGTTTGGAAGGGGAGTACAAATACAAATATGTAGTCTAAACATTGCATTTTGTATCTAATGTAACCGTTTTTGGGTCACGTATCATGTTTTCGTGATGTGTCAATTTTTTGGCTAAGTACCTTGTCATCTCGTCTGCTCCCATGTGGTCGGTGACTCAGAGGCTGAAGTGGAGCTCCCTGGTGGCGAGTAGCCTGGAGGTGAGCTGCCTAGAGGTGAACTTCCTTGATGAGCTGCTTGGAGGTGATCTGCTCATCTTTGTATGTGGCAGGAGCTGAGAGACCTACGAGAACTAAATCAAAGAACCCGGGGTGTTTACCTGTCGATGTCACTCCGATGGCTAAGTTAGCATACAGTAGTGAGCTGAAAATGATATAAGAGAATGAGAGAGTTGGGGTTACCATCCTTCTTCCGCATCGCCCTCTTTGCCCCTAGGGGGTGAGGTCTTCTTTATATACTAAAGTCCTCATAGGTTAGGTAGAGCAGTTCTTGGGTTCCCGCTGTGATGGGACCTGCTTTCGTGTTAGATGGGGATAAAGCCACCAACTGGTAAGATTGCCCATTTCCGCCTAACTCAGGGAGTGGGTGAGCTAATATAGCCGTTAAAAGTCATAATCCCGTAAAATGCGAGGTACGGTGGTGTGTTCCTCGAGGTTGTCAAGTTGGCGCGTGGCCCAGGATGCCAGGTCGTGCCAGGGCCAGGTTGCTAGCTCGTGCCAGGGCCAGGCTGCCAACTCGTGCCAGGGCTAGGTCGCACCAAGGCCAGGCTGTCAGCTCGTGCCAGGGCCAGGCCGCGCCGCCAGGCTACGCCTGATGGGACACCATCAACTTAGCAAAGGCAAGTTGTTGTCAAAGTGGTCCCGGGTGTCGCCTAGTTATTTTGAGGTGCCAGGCTACATGATGGCGAGCTGCCTGTGTGAGCTACCTAGTTGTCAAGAGGTTGTACTTAGTTGCCAAGATGTGTCAAGTGTCACAATGTCATTGGAGGGTCAAATCCAACCTCATCAGTGTGTATTTGTACTGTACATATTTGTATTTGTACTCCTTCCAAAATATTGGAAACTTTCGAAATTCTAAGAGTCTAAAATCATTATAGTTTAATACTCATAATGGGATTCATTAACATTAAGGATCCGTTTGGTTTGTAGACGGATTCAGAATCAAAATTGGAATCGAAATTAGAATGGTTCATTCCCATAATCTATTTGGTTCAGACATGAATGGGAATAAGAATTAAAAATAGGAGGTATGGGATTTCATTCCCAAGGGAGGGGCAATGAATGATCATTCCCTGAAATGGAAGAATGCCATTCCAGCAGGAATGGGAATGAAATCCGATTCCGCCTAACTAAGCAGTTGGAATCAGAATAACCCATTCCGATTCCGATTCCAGACCCCTATTCCTGCGAATCAGATGAGGCCTAAATTCATAAAACCTATTATGAACATACCCAATACACCCATTATAGAGGAGGAAAAATCCACATTTTCTCTCCCCTCTTCTCTTCCTTTTATCTCCCAAGACTCCCATCACTGCAACCACCGACTTTTCCTATTGCCATTCCCCTCGGGAGTTTTGGAGCCAGACCACCACCACCCCCTCACCAGAGCTTATCAGTTTACACCGTCTTCTTTCATGTAAACAGTAAACCTAGTTGTTTCCCTGGCTTTCTATAACTACTGTAGCCATCGGGTAATGCAAGCCTGCTTTATTGCAAATTTGCAATTTGCAATTTATGCTTAGTTTTGGAAAGAGTACAATGCAAATATCTACGGTGCAAATACATATAAAATAATATAAAATATAAGGTTTTGCAGTCTACATATTTGCACTCCTTCCAAACTGAGCCTTAAGGATAATTACTTCATGAAGTTATCAACCAATTAGGAGAGAGAGAGACGCTACACCAATAAATTTTCATGGAAAATGTCAACATATAAAAAGTAATTCTTTGGCTAATAATGGCCAGAAGGTGCAGGTGAAGGCGATTGACCACTACCGCCAATGCCACAGTGATAATCAAGGCACTCCACAGGGTGCTCCAGAACTGCATCACATTCTTCTTTGGTCCTCTGAAATGGCTTCTCCGGTAAACAATTCTGGCGATCATCGGAAGCAATTCCTTTGGATGTCAGATTCCAGCAAAGCCCTTCCTCCTCACAGAAGAAGTTGTAAGAGAACGTGAAATTTGCCAACTTCGGCAGTGCACAAATATCTGCAGGTACTGTACCGCTAAAGTTGTTATGTGCCAAATTAAGCTGTTCCAACTGAAATAGGTCTGCAACGCTGTGAGGTATGGGACCAACGAACTGGTTAAAGCTCATATCCAACACTCTGAGCTTATAGAGAAGCCCGATCTCTGGAGGTAGACAACCAGACAAGTTGGTGTTAATCAACAACAGCTCCTCCAAGCTATTCGCTAACTTGGAAATGCTTGGTGAAAGGCATCCCCCTAGGTTGTTGTTGGCAAACACCACCACTGATGCCTTACTTCCACCCAAGTTGGATGGAAGAACAGAGGTGAAGCGATTGTTGTTGACGAATACCGCATCCAGATCTCTGTTAAAGAGCTCAGGAGGCAATGGCCCTTCAAATTCATTGAAACGAAGGTCCAGGAACTTTAAAGAAGGAAGAGACAGAACCACGGAGGGAAACCGGCCTTCAAATCTGTTGTTGCTGAGGTCTAGCTCAAAGAGAAGGGTGAGATTAGCTAATGAAGATGGCAGAAAGCCATAGAACTGATTGCTGTTGAGGTGCAGTAGTGCAAGGTCAGAAAGGAGACCCAGGTCGTCAGGAAGGAAGCCAGTGATGCCTGCATGGTTGAGGTCGATTCCTGCAACTACTTGGATTGAAGGGTCACTGGGAGAGTTTACACAGTAGACTCCTGTGTAATCACAGACAAAGGGGCCAACCCAGTTGGAGGTGAAGTTTTTGGGATCGTAGTAGATTACATGCTTCCATGCTTGAAGGGCGAAGTAAGCTTGGTGGAGTCTCTGGTTCATGAAGTGGTGAAGATGGTTCGGAGTAGTTGAGTTGCTGGCATCGGATCCAGCGAGGAGTTTATCTGATAAGTAGCATAAGCTTAGTAGTAACACTAACAGGGTTAAAGCAGTGGTGGTCATGGAGGAGGAGGAAGAAGAAGACACCATTTCTGCACTGCCCAGTATCTTTGTCTGACAAATGTTTACAATTGTGGGATTGAAAGAAAACATAGTGAAGCCTTTTAGCTTGTGAACTTTGTTTTTATGTGAAACTTTTTGCACAGTTAAAACCTTCAATGGACTAGTTGATGGACACCTAAAAGATTTGATCATACCATCTGGGCTGTTAGCAGACGGTCTATACAAACACCTGAGTTACATCTGATAGGGGGAGGTTGGTGTAAGAAATGAGAAGACAAGGAGATATGCACGATGAGGACGTCCCTCCCTCCATTTTTGATCTCGTGGTGGTTGTAGGTCTGTGACTATGGCAAGAGGGTGAGAGTCATTGCTTGAGTTTGAAGAGATTCAAAAAGCTTGGTTTGAACTCTGATGGATGCCTTGATGGTTGTTATTACTTTATTTTCAACTTCCAGACCAACTTCAATGATAGAAACATTTATAGATGTAAAACATCATCACATCATATTATAACATATTCAATCCAATTATAAATGGATGAAATCTTGATGATGGACATGAATCCTGTTCCACTGTTGCACCATTTCGCTCTTTAATGGAGATCTCAAGTGTGATATTCAGTCAACAACAATCGCTGCTCCACAGTACCACTTCAAGTTTAAGATCTCGAGACCAGCAATTATCTTTTAATCTTGAAGGTGGTGGCCGGTGGGTCTCTCTTGTCCTTGTCCTTTATGGTGAGATGTTCCTATGCTTACATGTCTGCAATGGCTGCTTGTGCCTACCCGATGGCTGATCCAAACTTTATAAAATGCCGATGGCTTCATTGCAATTTGATTATCAAGTAGACCTGTTCATGAGCTAGGTAGATTGATGGATTACCGGGCTAGTTCTTTATTGGGCTTGGGCAAAAATTTAGGGCTCTAATCACCAGGCCCAATTATTTTTTGGGCCGGACTCGGGACAGGTTCGAGTTCAGGGTCCGGCCCATGAAGAGGTCTATTGTCAATTTTCTCGAATCTCATAAGGGAATCAGAGGACACTGAGAGTCATTCATGAGAATCCTCCTTCGAGAGCCTAACGCACTGGATCCGGATTGGAAACAGCACCATTATATATATACTAAAAAAAAACAACAGTGTTCATGGAGTTGTATCCAAAGACAGTTGACCAACCCAAAGGCTGCGCTTCTGAGATGGGATTTGGTGCTCACAGAACCGTGCTCACACCGTCTCCCAGCCTACTGCAGCTGTGCATTGGGAATATCTCTGTAGATATTCTCAATGCAGTGCTCAGAGCAATAATAGGGTGTGAGGACAGTGTGAGTACGGTTCTGTGAATCAAATCCAAACTCGAGCTTCTAGCTTTACTCTTCCCAAATATTCCCCTGGAGATCTTTCCAGATCGGATTCAGTGCTCACAAGACCATGTTTACACCGTTCTATAGTCATTTACAGCCGTGCATTGGAAATATTTCCGTACTTGTATATTTTTTTATAGGGAGATATTCCCAAATCCTAATGCAAGGGACTGTGCCATCAGTGTGAGCATGGTCTTGTGAGGACCAAACCAGATTTCAGATCTTCCACCCCCAAGTGCAGCAAAATAATGCAAAGGCCTTTTTTTTGGTGGAAAAACATATTCATTAGAGCATAAGAAACTAAACAGCAACAGAAGCAACAAGAAACTAGACAGCAACAGCTACAGAAGCCGGGTAAGGTCATGTCTTAAGCAAATCCATTTTTCAGTCACTATCATATTACAATAGCAAACTGCACGAGGAGAAAAAAGTAAAGAAAATGATCCATAGAGAAATGTAACGTGTAGAGAATGGTAACATGCAATCCTACTTTTCTGTATGTTACCACTTTCAAGGTTTCTTTCGGATTGGAGTGGATTGGGTTTGAATCTCAGTCCAGACTCCCAGTATGAACTTCTGCTCTTACGGAAATCAAAGGTTAAAATCCGTGTCAACTTCCTGCTCTGCCAATGAAATGATCACAATGGTAGAACCAAAGGCACACTTATATTCCATACTAATCCAAACACAGCTTAAAGGTTCATGAAAAGATGACACAAAGAGAGAAACAGAATGAAATATGAGCATATCTGCATGTAGGTTGCCAGTAGTATATTTCCAACAGAAAAGAAACAGCCAAATACAACATTTGCTAGGGCAGTAGCTTTCTCTGCCGAGATAAAAATACACACATGACACAACTAGGAATCTGCATCTCAGATACAAGCTACAATTTCTATATTGAAGCACCTAATTAAGTACTCTAACTAATATCTCACTCTCCAAAAGTGGAAAATATTAAAGATCTTTGTTGTTTTAAGAAAGCAAAAAAAAAAAAAAAAAAAAAAAAAAAAAGAAAACAAACTGTTCTATTCTAATCTTTGAAAATGGGGGAAGAAACAAACTAATTAGGACCAAACTTCATCGTCATAATCAAGCCCACCATGACTAGAACCACACAATAGTGACAAAGCTAGCCACCGCCACCAGATCCATACTTCTTCCCAAATAAAAGCAGTTGTAGCTTGTCATAACCAGCCAACACACCAGCACCAGCAACTGCTCGCAGGATGTTTGCACCTGCTCCCTTGAAGAGGGACTTTGCACCTTCATTCCTAAGAATCTGAGAAAATGCATCTAACGAGCTCTTGTATTTAACTGCTTCTCCTGAGGTCATCATCATCCTTCTGCGGACAGTATCAATTGGGTAAGATGCCAACCCAGCACCTATTGTAATCCCCCATCCCAATAGGAAACTTGCCAAGAAATTATCCTGCAGTCATCAATAAAAGAGCAAATGATCATTAAAATGCCCTTAACAGAAATCAGGAAAATTTTTGTTCTTTAGAGAAAGAGAGAAACGAGTCATGTGTGTGTTATTTCCATTTCATATTTTTACTGACCTGCAATGAACCAGTCAACACCACTGGTTTAAGAGAATCATACATCCCAAAATAGAGTCCACGATATACAATAATCCCAACACATGAGATGTTAAATCCACGGTAGAGCCCAGCAACCCCATCAGATTTGATGGTTTTCCTGTACACATCAATCAATCCATTGAACTGCCTTTCACCACCCTTCTTGGCAGCTTTGGCATCATTGGCCAGACGTGTTCGAGCATAATCAAGGGAATAGACAAACAGAAGAGATGAAGCACCAGCTGCACCTCCTGATGCCAGGTTCCCAGCAAACCATTTCCAGTAGCCATCTCTGTCTTTCTTAAAGTTGAACATTCTCTTGAAGTAATCCTTGAAAGCAAAGTTCAAGGCCTGGTGCACATTTTGCAGGTCTAAGATTTTGATGAAAAACTACAGCTAAATAATGCACAAATAAAAGAAATAAAAAATCTGGATCCAACTCTTTGTGAGCTGTCCAGATTAATTATGAAGTGATCTATCAAACATCAACTTGATGAACTTACCTGTGTGGGAAAGTATCTAAGGACATTGGCAGTATTGCCTCTCCATAAGGAAATGAAGCCTTCATCCTTGATTGTTCTTCCAAAACAGTCAGTGATACCCTTGTAGGGTTCAGACAGCCGGCCAGCCTTGATCATCTCATCCTGGTTCTGTATTAAGAGCTTCACACGCTCAATTGGAGCAGCTGCTGTTTTGGAAACAGCAGCAGAAACTCCTCCCATGAGAAAATCAATAACAAATCCACCAAATCCTTTCTCTGATGGTGCTTGCACAAAAACAGGGGATAAAGGCATGTTGCTGCCTCGGCATGCTGACAGATGAGAGCTCTGAAGGCCCCCATTCATATAAGCACCAGATAGATTATAGGTTGCAAAATGCCTAGCATGCAAGTTGGGGGATAGACTAGAAAAAAGGTAAGATTGTCTATGCATTTTCTGAAACAAGGGTGGATATTGTGATCCATCTGCCATTTTTGTACACAATGTGGTAACCTAACCAAATACAAACAATTGAATGTTAAAGAGGAAACAAGAAGCCCTTATAAGTTTAATACAACTCCAACAGTTCAATGTGGATAGGGTATACTTCAAAATAAACAGTTATTCTACTTCATTGATAAGTAACAAACAAATATTCTATAACAAGCTTTCTTTCTAAACTCAGTTGTTGGCTCACCTGAGACAAATAGTAACAAACTAACAACTAATTGCATTACCAATATCAATGAGAGATTTCCCATGTACTCTTATAATTTCCCTGGTGCAAGACAAGAATTCTTCATTTTGGAAAAAGGAAAGGCAAAGAAACAAGGATCCCTCATGAATGGTGTTGTAGCCATCGTGCAAGAAAAGTGCAAATAAGAAATAGAGTAATCCAAAAAAAATTCAAAACAGAAAGGTCTTAAAACTCCTAGAAATCAGCTTTACATGCTTGGTGGACCCAGTGATCCCAGAAATCAGCTTTACAGTGCTGATACTTGGTGGATCCAATGATATATAAGCATGAACTGATTGAGCATAGCCCCATTGCTTAAGCCCAATCTATCCAATAAGAAAGTGTATTTATTCAATATACTTCTTACCACTAATTATAAAAAAGAAGCGATCCCTCACGAATGACGCCATGGGCCCATGGGACCCTGGTCCTTCCTAACTAAAGTTAAGAGAAGATAATCCCATTGGGCACCGAGCAAGGAAGGAATGATGCACCTAAAACCCACTGTCTTGACATGGGAATACTTGGCATTGATCAATCAAAGTAGAAACTTTACTCATAGAAAGGGTTATTTCCCCCATGTTAGTCCTGGCTGAGTTATTGGGAGGGTGGTCTGGATAAGGATCCAACCTTCAGCATTTTCTTGTACAAGGTGGCCAGTGGCTGCTCTCAGACAGTCAGACTCAAACCTATGTTCTCACACCAAGCAATTGCCCCTAGTCCAAGCATTACTTATCAGCTCTGTATGCTACTTCTTCAGCATTCCTTATCAATTCAAAATATGATCTTACTTTTTATTTTAGCATGCAACCTACTCAATACTTCAAAAGAAAAGTTTCACTGTATTGCTAGTTAGCACACATCCATGCCAGTCATGTAAGCACTAGCAACCTCAAAAAGAATTGGACCACGGATAAACAACATATCATTAATAAATGAATCAACTTACAGAAAATAAAATAAAAATAAGATAAAACAATATTCCTGACATACTGCGGATATGATTTGCTGTGGTTTTCTTTATCTTGTTGTCTGTCTGTCTTGTATGTCCTCCATCAAAAGGTTCGAATGCCTTTTAGCAAGGAGTGAAGTTCGAATAGCATAAGCAGCTCCAATTCAGAACTCCTTGGACATTGAATTAATTAATAGAAAAATAACTACATTAATCGTCGTTCAACAAGTGCGAATGAAAGCATAGAAACACCGACCCAAATACAAATACATACAACCAAAGCTCGCGTTATAAATATTCACAAAAGATCAAAAAGCAGAACAGATATCTACGAGTGTCAAAGTTCAATTAACAAGGAGATCAATCAAAATCATGAGTACTCTAAAGCCCTGATCCGAAGAGAACACTTAAAAAAGATAAATAACAGAATTTCTGTCAGAAAGATAAAAGCTATAAACTATACTAAGTGGAGAGAGAGAGAGAGAGAGAGAGAGAGAGACCTGTGAGGGTCGCCGAGAAAGCAACTCTCTCCCCGGAGTATCAGGGAAGTAAAACGGGAATGGCGAGAGAGCTTTTTACATTTTAGAGGAAACCAATTTCTCGGTTCACTTAAGCGTTTTTTTTTTTTTTGGCTTTTTAGATTTTTCACCAAACATGGCTTTACAGCTTTTGCTGTATGGTCTACCTTGCAATGAATTGAGCTCTCCAGAGGTTTTTCACCAAGAATAGATTTAAAAATTTTTCGTGTGAGGCCACTAAGCCGCTGAACAAAAGCCTCCCAGAGCTGCAAGTTTCCTTCAAATGTATCCCTTTGAATGTTTTAAAATGTTTAAATCAATGCACCAACCGTTTAGTATTTTAAAATGACTAGAATGTCCCCAACTCCCAAGAAATTCCAAGTTCCATCATGCAGAATGGTACTTTTTTCTACTTATGCTTATCCATTTATAATAGAAAAAAACTTATCGACAACTAATGGATATGGATGATTGTTATTGGCCTTGACTTTGTTATCCCAAAAACAAAAACTTGTAACCAATAAAACTATATTATAAAATTGGTAATCATTCAGTTGGGTTAATTATTCATTAAATTCTCGGGTACAATTTTTTATTTGTATTTGTATTTGTCATGGTAGATGTTTCAAGTAGTTATGCTTCAATCATAGTAAAGTCCATTTGAACAGGTTTTATTGCCTTGTAGGTTGGAATGTGGTGTGGGATGCATGTGGGTGCCCATGCGAATTTGTTTTGATTGGTGAAAGTCTTCACTATTTTGTCTTTTTCGTAGGTAGACAACTTAAGTATATCTTGAGTTTTGGAAAATGACCACCAATCTTGTAAACAAAAAAAAAGAAGAGTACCATCAATTCATGCAATGCAATGGATTGTTCCCTCTTGCTGAATGATCAAAAACAAGATCTCAATATTCACAATAGGTTGAAAGTAAGAAGAAGGATCATTGAATTCTTCTAGTCATCATCATCTAAGCCTTATCCCAACTATATGAGGTTGGTTACATGAATTCTATTTCATCATATAGTTAAATCATGAATGCTTAAATCATTTTTTTACTACTTCAATTCATGTATTTCACTATATCCATTAAGCAATTGTTACATTAAATCTATTAGGAAAAAAAGGGGAAATCAAGAATTGATGATACAGTATTACCTGCAGGTTCAGAGGGAATATCTATTCCTTTCCTGTATATAAAAATCAAGCTTGCATTGCCAGAGCCAAAACCAAACAAATTGATACTAAATGAACGAAAAGAAATAAAAGAAACATTTTAAAATAGCAAGAAAACAAATAGAAGAACTGGGAACAAATGCTTATCTTTAAAAGAAAATAAACTAACATCTTTTGAGAATCCTATTTGTTGGAATCTGTCATTGTCAATTTTAAATCCTTCACAAGGTTATGATAATTTGAATGAAGAGAGTAGAAACCAACTAAAAATGAATGAGTCAATTAAGAAGAACACCAACCATGAAGAATAGAACCATTTTCCCATTAAGATGAGTTTTTTGCTCAATTACCTAGGCTGGACTAATTTCTTCTTATATCTTAGAATTCAAGGTGATAGGACTGGTTCGAGATTCTGCCTCTGCTCTTCCTTGAGAGGCATAGATTAACTGCTTTGTCACTTACACCCAAGGTTCAAAATATTGATATATACGTTACACCAGTAGAGGCATATCGGACAGTACCAGTTGTTTTTTGGTTTTTTTAAATCCGGTTCAGAGGGGCCGGTTTAAGGTCCATTCACCCTCTGAACCGGTTTAAGGTCCATTCAAAATATTTGCGTGATTCGCAATTAAGTGGGTGTTTGGCACCGGTGTGTTTTATAAGTATTCCATTTCTACTGAAGTATCGTGCATGCACATCAACAAATAAATGGAATCAGCAAGAAAATTGCACTTGCCAATCCTGTTTTTCAGGAAAAAAAATTGTTTTTGTAATGATTAGCTTTGAAATTTGGGATAGGATCGAGGTTTCTTCAAATGTCAATTTGACATTTCTCCAATTGCCTCGATAATTCCGAATCGTTTGGTGACATAGAACATTGAAATTTGAAAAAATTGACTACTTTTTTTAGATGTTATACAATTGTCATTATAAATATTATAATATTAAGTAAAATCACTTTAAACGCCCAATAAGCTAACATCCTGATTTTTTTTGTATTTCTCAAAAAAAAAAAAAAAAAAAAAAGGGGATAAATTACAAAGACCCCCTTGTACTATGGAGTCTGTGACAAAAACCCCCTTGTACTATGACCCTAAGACAAAACCCCCCTTCCATTAGCTTTATGTTGAAATCTGTGGTTGCAATATTTTTAATCCCCATAATAGACAATTGCAAGAAAAATACTGTTCATCTTCCCCAACTTCACGACAGCCCCTTTCTCCGATTGTGAATAAACAGCCACCCCATATTCCAGATCAACCTGTAATTTCCCCAAGTCCTGTAAAACCCCAAAAGGTTGTGAATGAAGAGAAGAAGATTGCACAAGTCAATGAAACACCGAAACCCATCTCCCCAGTTCTGAATAAAAAGCAATCACTGGTTGCAGAGCACTCCCTAATTGCTCATAAATTTGCAAAACTGAAAAGAGCCATGGATGAAAAAAGCAAGCTTCAACAGGGCCATGATAAACCGGCACCCATCTCTCCAAATGTGAATAAGCAGCGATGCTCTGTTTTTGTTCGTCCTATAATTGATCAAGATCTTAGAAAATCACCTCCAAGTAAGTCATTTCCGGTTACAGTTCGGTGATACTAGTTCCTGGTTTCAAGTGCTCTTTCTCTTTTAGTTTTGTATCTCACTTCTTCAAATTTGTTGGCCGTGGATGAAGTTTTTGAAGTAAACAGTAAACCAAAAACCCATCGAAAATTACAAAGCATTGGTGAATCTCTTTTCTAATTCGTTTAGTATAATTCTCTTTATTTTTTCACTTTTCTACTTGATTTTTTTTTTGAAAAAATCAGTCGATTTAGTCATGTGGAGAGACGTATCGAGATCAGCATTTGTGTTTGGAATGGGGACATTTTTCCTACTTTTTATCCTTTTGATGGAAGAAGAATTGACCCGACCCCTTGGTCATACGACACGTGGAAGCAACCAAGAGTGACCTGGCAGAAGCGCCAGCTCAGCACGACAGCAGGCCCCACAACCTGAGCTCCGAGCAAAACAGTCCCGAGCTCCCCCAAAGGGGGAACCTGCAACCTGAGCTCCAAGCTGAAGAGTCTTGAGCCTAACAAAAAGTACAAAAGGCAAAAGACCCGAACTGCCCACCCAGAGGCAGTTCGGGCCACACTTCTACCCGAACTCAAGACTTCACCTCACACACCACTTCGGCTCCAAGTGTCCTGACTGAACAACCATACCTGACGACCAGGAGACCCATACACGGAGGCGGCGCACCTGACTGATTAAAGGTCCGACACATGATAGCCGCCATCCAACGACCACCCGCCACCGCCATCTCAGACGGGCAAAGGCGACCCTAGCAGCTAGCAGTGGAGGTTATGACACCCAAATTGGCAATTGGTAGAGGAAATGACACCCGACCTGGTAGAGTAGGTGACCCGATTTGGTAGAGGTAATGATGCCCGAACTGGCAGAGGCATGGAAGTAAGTGTACAGGGTGATTATAAAATGCCCCCATCTCACAAAGAAGATGGTATGTGATTCTTGCGCTTTCTGGTCTTAGAATTCATCATTTCTCTTGCTTTCTGAAAGAGTACTAACTTGAGCTTCGGAGTATTCCAACTGAATTCCTCCCCGGAAGTCTCCATTTTCTTCCTAGTTTCAGGCACCTCCAATCTCGTCAGAAGCGAGGTAACTGATAGCTAGGACCAACCGGATTGTGCACCATCATTTGGCGCCGTCTATGGGAAACTTTCAAAAAGCCTCGCCTATCCTTCAACTCTCTCTTTCTCAAAGAAACCTTAGCTTCCATGGCTTCTCCCAGCAGCAGCAGGCACAACACTGGCTTGAATGTTGTAGGTGAACACCCCCAGCCCACCACTGTGTGCATAGGATAGTTCATCGTCCCCCTATCGACGGATGGAATCCCTAGCCTCAATGCACAAAACATGGTGGCACCTGTGAATGTTCCCCTTCCTCTCCCTGTCGAGACAACCTTTGCCGAACCAACTGCTATCCCTCTGACAACTAGCCAAAACTAGTTTGATGACTTGATGCAGTGCATGCGGGCAATGCAAGCCCAAATGCAGCAGTTCCAGCAACATCAGCTCCATCAGCAACAAGTACTGCACCACATCTCTCAGTATCACTATCAACAGTAGTTCCCCCAACTGCCTCTGAACCAACCACAGCTTCCACCTCGACACCCCACTCCAAAGTCGGTTAAGCCCTCCCCTCAGGGCGGACGCCTTCATAGAGGAGAAGCCTCCCAACTTCAGAACCCCTCCAAGAGCCAGGCCTCATCCCCGGGCAGGAGGGAAAGACTAATCACCCCCGCCTCGTAGCTCGCCGACGGATCAAGAACCTCCTTGCCAGTCAAGTCAGCACCTCGGCACTCCAAGTTTGAGCTCCCGCTTACAGAGAACCGATTCGGCATCCTAGCGGAGAACTACCAACAGTTTGGGCCCATCGAGCTCGGCAACACTAAGGCCAGTAGTGCCAATACCAGGCCCTCTAAGCAGCAACGAAGACACCGGCAAAGTCGCCGAACTACCACCTGCATCCTGCCCGAGCTCCGAGGTAAAGAAGAGACAAGCTCGGACGAGGTAAAAGCTGCCCTTATTCTCTCAGTCCCTTCCCCCCTCTCATCAGAACTCCTTTCAGTCCCCATGCCCAGAGATTTCAAACTCCCCTCTCTAGACAAGTATGATGGGTCCTTCGACCCCAACGACCACATCGATGCCCTCTAGTCCCAAATGCACCTGGCAAGGGCCAGTGAATCCTACATGTGTGTGGCCTTCACTACCACCTTTAGGGGGGTGGCCCGCACCTGGTACAGGAACCTGGCCCCCGGGTCAATTAGAAGCTGGACCCAGTTCGTGTAGGCCTTCACCGCGCACTTTGTTACCAGCAAACGGTGCCCCCAAACTGAGGAGAGCATCTTCAGAGTAGTCCAGAGAGGAGAGTCCATCTAGGGCTACATCAAGTGGTTCAATGACGCATGCTTGAAGATACCACGCCTGGACCCCGCGATGTAGCTCGTTGTAGCCAAGAGAGAAGTGACACACAAGGAGTTCAAGTGGCACATGGTAGTTAACCAGCCCGCGACCGTGGCTGAATTCCTCAAGCTCGCGGACAAATTCATGAGAACAAAGGAGGAGATCAACCAAAGGGCTGAAAGCGGGATCGAGAAAAGGAAGAGGGAAGACGAGCCCTCCAACCTAGATGACAGAAGAAGGAAAGACCCAGCTCAGGAGACGAAGTCAAGCCAGCCATTCTGATCTCCCTTAGCAGCTCAGACGGACTACACACCCTTAAACGTGAAGCAGGCCGAGATCTTAATGACGATCAAAGATGCCCCATATGTGAAGTGACCACCTCGCCTGAAGGGAAACCCGAACGAGAGGAATAAAAACTTGTACTGCAGTTTCCATAGGGATCATGGTCATAGCACCGAACATTGTAATAATCTCTACGACGAGATAGAGGAACTTATCCGTCGCGGATGTCTACGAAATTTTGTACAGCACAATAATAATAATAGTAATAAGCCAGGTCGGTAAGGAGAGCACAGCAAAGACACTCCCGAGTCCAGCAGCCGGCCAATAGAACCACAAAACCAGCCCCCGGAGGAAAGACTAGTTCGGGGAACAATCCACGTGATTGTTGGAGGATCGATCGTGGCAGGGTGCACCTTGGCAGCACCTCGCGCGTCAACCCAGGAGGCTGCCAGAGAAGAACGAAATCCCCTGAAGTGGCCTAGGACGGAAGACCCCATATTCTTCACCGAAGACGATGCGCACGGGGTCCACTACCCCCACGATGACGCACTTGTCATAAATATGAAGATCAATGACTTCGAAGTCCGACGGGTACTCATTGACTCCGGCAGTTCGGCAGACATCCTCTTTAAAGCGGCCTTCAACAAGCTCAAATTCCGAGAGAGTGACTTAAAGCCTGCGAACACCCCACTGGTCGGCTTTAGCGATAAGAGGTCAGACCCCTGGGAAAGGTCACAGTACCTATGAAAGTCGGCACGTGGCCTAACACGGTAAGACTCAGTCATGATTTCTTGGTGGTCGCGACCCCCTCCCCCTACAATGCCATAGTAGGTTGGCCGATCACCCACACTTTAAGAGTTGTGGTGTCCACTTACTATTTGGCCATGAAGTTCCCAACGGACTTCGGCATCGGGGTAGTGCGGGGCGACCAACTCGAGTCCCGCAAGTGTTACGTTGCCGCCGGCAAGGGAAAGACCAAGGTAACCAACGACCTCGAACTGGAGCGACCTACGGAACAGAACGAGGAGCGAGCTGCACCAACAGAGGAAACTGTTCCCATCTCTGTCTCACCAAAAGACCCCGCCAGATTACTTCAGGTCGGAGCATCCCTGGAAGAACCCCTGCGATCCAAACTGGTACGCTTCTTACCCGCCAGATTACTTTGCTTGATCCGCGGCAGAAATGCTCGGCATAGACCCTATGCTCATAACTCACAAGCTCAATACTGACCCTGTAGTTAGACCCATTAGACAGAAGAAATGTAACTTAGCCCCAGAACGTTGGAGGGCGGTCGATGAGGAGGTCAAGAAGCTCCTCGCAGCAAACTTCACAAGGAAAGTTCATTACCCGAGCTAGGTGGCCAACCCTGTTCTGGTAAAGAAGGCAAACGGCAAGTGGCGCATGTGCGTCGACTACACCGACCTGAACCAAGCTTGCCCAAATGATTGCTTCCCCCTCCCTAGGATCGACTGCCTAGTGGACGCGACCTCGAGACATGAGTTTCTAGCTTCCTGGATGCCTACTCGGGCTACAACCAAATCAGGATGGACCCGTTCAACGAGGAAAAAACTACCTTCATAACCAAGTTCGGCCTGTACTGCTACAAGGTTATGCCCTTCGGACTGAAAAATGATGGGGCGACCTTCCAAAGGCTCATGAATAAGTTGTTTCAGCCCTTAATTGGCATAAAGATAGAATGTTATGTAGACGACATGGTCGTCAAGACGCGGTTTTGGCATGAATTAATACAATACTTGCATTCCATCTTCCAAATTATGTGTCAATTTAGCATGAAATTAAATCCAAACAAGTGTGTCTTCGGTGTCAACTCGGGTAAGTTCCTAGGGTACATCGTCAACCGGTGCAGTATTGAGGCCAACCCGGACAAAATAAAGGCCATCCTAGATATGAGACCACCCCGAAAAGTAAAAGAGGTCCAGAGGCTAAACAACAAGATAGCCGCTCTGAGTCGTTTCATGTCTAAGTCAGCAGACCATTGCTTGCCCTTCTTCAAGTCAATAAAAGGCAAAGGGCTCGAGTGGAACCCGAACTACCAGCTCGCATTTGACGAGCTCAAGAAATACCTTGCTAGCATCCCAGTGTTGACCCGGCCCGAAGAGGACAATGTTTTAGAACTGTACCTCTCGGCAAGCAACGAAGTGGTCAGTTCGGTACTAATAAAGGAAGCAGATCGGGTCCAACGACCCATCTACTATGTTAGTAAGATATTGCAGGGAGCAGAAACAAGATATCCAGAGATATAAAAGCTAGCCTATGCGTTGGTCATTGTGGCCCGCAAACTCAGCCCATATTTCCAAGCTCATACCATCATCGTCCTCACCAACAAACCCTTGAGGCAAGTATTACTCAGGCCTGAGGTCTCTAGACGATTGACGAAGTGGGCCATCGAACTCAGTGAGTATGATCTCCAGTACAAGCCTCGAACCGCTATCAAAGCTCAAGCCTTGGTGGATTTTGTTACAGAATGCACGTTCAGTTCCGAGGTCCTCAGCCCGGTTGAGCACGAGGCTCCCAGTTCGGGTGAGCTCGGTGCTCCCAGACCGGTTGAGTCCGAGCCCCGTGAGATCGCACCTAGTTCGGTATCTCTTTTGGTTAGACCGAGTGCAAACTGGGATGAAGAGCCATGGATCCTTCATGTAGATGGCTCCTAAAATCAGCAGGGCAGCGGAGCTGGTGTAGTTCTTCGCAGACCAAGTGGCACGAAACTGGAGTACGCGCTACGTTTTGAGTTTGCGGCATCCAACAATGAGGTGGAATACGAGGCAGTGATAGCAGGGCTAGCTCTGGCGCAAGAGGTAAGAGAGACACTATGAAGTTACAGGGGAATACGAAGCCCGCGAGCCGGCTATGATCGCCTACTTGGCAAAGGTAAGAGAGACACTGCTTAGCTTCCAGTCACACTTCATCAAGCAAATCCCGAGGTCAGAGAACACTGAGGCCGACGCTCTGTCCCGGCTAGCCGGCACCAGTGACATCACCATGAGAGCTGTGTACATAGAGGAGTTACTTCAGCCTAGCATTCTCCGGGGACAGAGGAGGTCGCTCCTGTTGCCCAAGCAGAACCGAGCTGGATTGATCCACTCACGAGCTTCCTGCTACATGGAACCCTCCCCGCGGAATGCAATGCCGCTAGGAGGGTAGAGCGTCAAGCAGCCAAGTACGTCATGATAGACGAACGGCTGTACCGAAGATCCTACACGCTCCCCTACCTCGCTGCTTGCGACCTCCCGAAGCCTAGCTTGTACTCCGCGACATTCATGAAGGCCTATGTGGCTGACACTTGGGGGGTAGGAGCAGACGCCGTTGGGCTAATCAGGAAGTGTGAGAAGTGCCAAAAGCACGCCAATATTCACCATCAGCCCGCCGCCGACATCAAGTACCTCACCATTCCATGGCCCTTCGCATAATGGGGTAACGACCTACTCGGGCCATTCCCGCCAGCAACAAAAGGAAGGAAGTTCCTAGTAGTGGCAGTAGACTACTTCACCAAGTGGGTTGAAGCTGAAACTCTCATAACCATCATAGCTCGAAATGTCCAGAACTTCTTCTAGAAGAACATAGTGTGCCACTTCGGGCTACCTCGGGTGTTGATCTCCGACAATGGCAAGCAGTTCGAAGACATCAAATTCCAAGAGTGTTGCCAAGGCATGGGGATTTGGCAAAACTTTACGTCAGTTGCGCACCCACAAGCAAACAGTCAGGCAGAAGTCACGAACAGAGATATCCTCCGCAGACTAAAATCCAGGCTAGACCGAGCTAAAGGGTTATGGGCAGACGAGCTGCCCAACGTCCTATGGGCATACCGAACTACAGAGAAGACCGCCACTGAAGAAACTCCCTTCAACCTCACCTATGGCACGGAGGTAGTCATCCCAGCCAAAATCGAAATCCCCTCACTTTGGTTGGAAGCATACAGCGACAAAACTAATAACGACGAGCTACGTACCATCCTTGACCTACTTGACGAGGTGAGGGACCTCACATACATCAGAACCACAACATACCAGCAAAGGGTAGGTCGATACTACAATGCCAGAGTTAAGAAATGAAACTTTTGCATTGGCGACCTGGTCCTCCGCAAAATCATAGTACCTGAGCCCTGCGTTGGCAAACTCGGGCCAAACTAGGAAAGACCCTACCGAGTAAAGAGAGTACTCGGGGGAGCATACGAGCTCGAGACCCTGGAAGGTAAACAGATACCCCGGGCATGGAACATCGTCAACTTAAGATGATTTTACCTATAAATTATCAAACTAAGCAGGCCATGAGCCGCTATTAGAGCAAAAGGGCTAGAATGCCGAGATAGCAAAGACCTCGGCACCCTAAAGGCCCAGAATGTCGAGCTAGCAAAGACCTCGGCACCCCAAGGGCCAGAATGCTGAGCTAGCAAAGACCTCGACACCCTAAGGCCCAGAATGCTGAGCTAACGAGGAACTTGACCACTTATCAACGAAATCAATCTACACAAGTATGGATCCCGAGGTGCATAGCCCAGGGTCCAATTCAGCCTGTTAGCTAACCCGAGTGGAGAACAGATCGGGCACATAGCCTTACTATGTTAACTCGCCCCGGGGCTTAAGTCTAGTAGCTCAAGCATATAGTCACTTCGGAAAAAGGAGAATATTTGCACAAACACTTTTGAACAGAAAAAGTACACTTCATTGCTAAATGTTTGCTTTACAGTGTTTAAAAGGAAAAAAGAAAAAACAAACAAAAAACACAAACGAGCTCACAAGCCACTCAACCTCGTACATCTGTAACAGTCACAATGGTATTGTTGAAACTTGCTTGAACATGAATAACTCCCTTTGGTATTCTACGTCCACTCTTACGTAAACCAATACGTCCGTTTCTACGTGAACCAATTCTTGGTATAGGTTTTGCCATATTTTATCATCTCATAAATATGAGTTAGAGATATACGGATATATCCATTTCATGTCAAAACAGAAAATGTTTGATTTTTTCGTCTTATCCCCTACCTTTCCGAATAAAACTAGAAAATGTTTTATTATGATCTGAATTGCTTTCTTATCCTTAATCTATCTTTAATTTTATTTTATCTTTTCCTTAGGGCCAACCCGTTATAACTATAAAATAACTATAATTAGTTAATATTACTAATATAATTATAATATAATATTGCGAGTTCCATACAGATTACTTCTCAATACAATTTCTTTCAAATTCATTAAAATTTCATGTACTGATTCTTCAATACCTACTATGGTAGAATATTCGTGTGGTATCTTCTCAAATTTTGCACATGTGATACATGTTCCTTCTATTTCTCCAAGCAAAGCCCTTCGCATCGTGATGCCTATCGTATCGGCTTGACCTTTCATAAGTGGAGACAAAATAAAACATCCATAATAAAGACACTGTCTACTCTTGATTCAACACACTTCCACTGTAGTGTCCGAGTAGATACTGCTATTTCCTCTCGAACCATAGTAATATTATTTGATCAGATCATTGAATCATTTATTTCTCTTGAAATCTGTTCCATTCTTATTTCTACACACATCTTTTTTTAGGAGGTCTACATCCATTATGTGGCATAGGGGTTACGTCCCGTACAAAACTTAATTGTAGACCACTTCTACGAATGGCTCGTAATGTTGCATCTCTTCCGAGACCATGACCTTTTATCATGACTTCTGCTCGTTGCATACCCTGATCCACTACTATACGAATAGCATTTCCTGTTGCGGTTTGAGCAGCAAATGGTGTCCCTCTTCTTGTACCCCGAAATCCACAAGTACTGGCAGAAGACCAAGAAACCACTCGACCTCGTACATTTGTAACAGTCACAATGGTATTGTTGAAACTTGCTTGAACATGAATAACTCCCTTTGGTATTCTACGTCCACTCTTACATAAACCAATACGTCCGTTTCTACGTGAACCAATTCTTGGTATAGGTTTTGCCATATTTTATCATCTCATAAATATGAGTTAGAGATATACAGATATATCCATTTCATGTCAAAACAGATTCTTTATTTGTACATCGGATTCTTTAGAGAGTCCCTTTTTAGAAAGATTATCCTTGTCTTTGTTTATGTCTCGGGTTGGAACAAATTACTATAATTCGTCCCCGCCTACGGATCAGTCGACATTTTTCACAAATTTTACGAATGGAGGTCCTTATTTTCATATTTGTTCTTCCTTACCTTAATTCTGAATCTACTCTTTGCTTTGGAAGAAAATAAGTCTCTTGAAATTTTGAACCTCGAATTGTAATCCCCATGAAGAGAATGTTGAAAAAGCCACCTAATCGTTCGAATCTTTGTTACGGAGTCTATAAACTATACGCCCTCTGGTTGAATCATAACGACTTACTTCAACTTTGACTCTATCTCCTAGTAGTATTCGTATAAAACTACGTCGGATCTTTCCTGAAACATAACCTAGAATCAGATCTTCATTATCTAAACGAACCCGGAACATACCGTTGGGAAGTGATTCAATAATTAAACCTTCATGAATCCATTTTTGTTCTTTCATTCCAAGTAACCCCCTTGAAGTATCAACTAATGGAGGAGGAGTTATATTAGACAACTTATCTTTCCTCTTTTTTTTTCACAAATAGGAAGTTACGGATCCAATTCGGATATTAGAAGGATCACCATATATAACACACAATTTCTCCTCCGGTTCCTTCTCGTCGAGCCTCTCAATCTGTCATTATACCGCGAGAAGTAGAAAGAATTACAATCCCCATTCCACCTAAAATCTTAGGAATGCGTTGATGGTTAGAATAGATTCATAGATTGGGTCGGCTGATACGTTTTAAAATAGTTCTATATGGCCCTTTCCTATTCCTTCTATGTCGTAGGGTTAAAACCAAAAAATATTTGTTGTTTTCCTGATGTTTTCTCACGTTTTCGATAAAACCTTCTCGTAGAAGTATTTTCACAATGTTTTCGGTAATATTAGTAAATGTTATTCGAACCGTTCTTTTTTTATCCATGTTAGCATTTTGTATAGAAGTTATTATGTCGGCAATAGTGTCCCTACCCATGACAAATTATAATTATTGGTGCCTCCGAGTTTCGATATAATCAACATGCTCTGTGTTTTTTTTATGAATTTTAAAGGTATATGCGTGAGACAATCTACTAATTCATTTTTAATTGATTTTTTTTCAGTTTTCAGTTAATTTAATTTATTTCAAATACCCTATCATGGTCTCATCTATTAGTATTTATAATACCTCAGGGGATAATGAAACTATTTTAATAAAATTCAATTCTCAATTCCCGAGCGATCACACCAAAAACTCGAGTTCCTTTTGGATTTCCTTCTTGATCAATGACAACTGTTGCATTGTCATCATATCGTATTATCATACCGTTGTCACGTTTGAGTTCTTTACATGTACGTACAATTACCAACTCTAATCACTTCAGATTTTTCTAGAGGCATATTGGGCACTGCTTCTTTGATTACATCAACAATAACGTCACCAATATGAGCATATCGGCGATTACTAGCTCCTATGATTCGAATACACATCAATTCTCGAGCCCCACTGTTGTCCGCTACATTCAAATGGGTCTGAGGTTGAATCATATTTTTTTATCTATTCTTTCAATGTAAAGGGCGAAGGAATAAAAAGAAATATTTTTTGTCCAAAAATAAAAAAAAAAACTTGCGATTGTTTTTTTTTTTCACCGCATAGATCTCTTTCCTTTGGTTCCACACCCCTATCCTGCAATAACGAATTGTGTTCGTATAGGCATTTTGGATGCAGCTATTGAAATAGCTTCTCTGGCTACAATTTCTGATACTCCACCCATTTCATAAAGTATTCGACCCAGTTTAACGACGGATACCCAATATTCGGGAGATCCTTTCCCCGAACCCATACGTGTTTCCGTAGGTCTTATTGTAACAGGTTTATCTGGAAATATACATATCCAGATTTTTCCACCACGACGCGCATATCGTGTCATTGCTCACCGCCTTGCTTCTATTTGTCTAGATGTGATCCAAGCGGGTTCAAGTGCCTGAAGAGCGTATCTACCGAAACAAATACGATTGCCTCGATAAGATATTCCCTTCATTCTCCCTCTATGTTGTTTACGAAATCTAGTTCTTTTGGGGTTATAGTTGATGGTTGTTTCTCAATTCCATCTCTACTGCAGAACCGGACATGAGAGTTTCTTCTCATCCAGCTCCTCGCGAATCAAACGATTAAATTTAAATAATATTACAAATATGCATGTATTTAATGAAAAATACACTGAATCGTGGAGATTTAATCTGTCATGTAGGAATTTGTATATCTTGTTTGTATATGCAACTACACGTATATATCTATTTATGGATAATGTAATGTCTTTTTTTATTTTATAATGAATCTTTTATTTTGCCCTTTATTGAATCACCCAAAATTTAGCAATCCAATAAGAAGGCTTTCGCGGGCAAATATTTACTCTTTTAATATTTGCCCTTTATTGAATCACCCAAAATTTTGATTTTCTGGTCAATCTTCCTCGCCTTCAGAAGGGACTTCGACAACACCCGAAGGACCCGCTTCATCTTCGAAATCTGTGTCATCATCTGCTGCGGCAGCCATCTTCTGAGTGATGCGCGAAGTGGTTAGGGCACTAACGTCGAGCTCAGGGTACGTGTTCCTTATCATCCATCAACTCAACTTGAAACCCCGTCTGTACGAGCCCACCATCATATCGTCGAAACACAGCGAAGCGATGTAATCCTCGACGACTTTCACCTTTGCCTCCTCGACGGCCTGAGAAAAGATCTGAGTCTTCTCCCTAATATCTTCCTGAAGGTACTCGACCTGATGCTCCAGGTCCAACTTCAGGTCGGCCATATGTCTCACCACCATTCCTAAGGCCTCTTTGTCCCTTCGAGACCTCGATAGCTCAGCTCGCGTAGCGCGGGAAGCCGCTTCGGCAGCTTCTGCTCGCTTCAATCCCCTCTCTGCCTGAATTGCCAAAGCATGGATAGAGGAGTTCACCTGCCAGAACGAGGACAAATCAGCTCGGTAAAAAAAAAAAAACTACCCCGACTTACCACCATGGCGTGAGTTGCAGCACAAGTGCCTATGAGATTTGTAGGAAGATTGGCCCACTACGCGACCTCCTTAGGACAAATGGCCTTCTTGCTTTTTTGGAGAGCATAGCTCGGCGTCAGCACACTTCCAACCTCCTCGTGACTTCTCGAGCCCAAAGGCACAGCCCGGGTATAGGCAGTGTCGGCATAGGGAGCTCCTTCTGCTTCCTGAACTGAAGGGGCCACCTCAGGCTCCCCATGAGGCTCTATTCTTGGTGCCTCGAGCTCCGCAACCTGGGAAGGTTCGGCACGGACCCACTTAGTAGCTCGCTTCCTCCTTTTCATGCTAGCGAACAAATTTGCACCTCGAGTCTTCTCTGCCTCCATAACACCTGCAAAAAGGAACTCGGCATCAGAAGACGGCAATAAAAGCAAAAGCAAGAGTATCTTCGTCTGAGCAAGAAACCTACCCGAACTCAGACCGACCTGAATAAACTTGTCCCCCATTAGGTAGACTTCACATTTGAGCCCTTGTTGGGCCCAGTCCTGGAGGCCCTTCACAGTATCTTCGTCTAATGTGACACCGGGGTCTGGAGCGGCCAAACCCCACTCAGTAGGAAACGGCCACCCTGTAGCACTTCGAACCACGAAGTAGTCCCGCTTCCATGCCGGGACCTTATTTGGGAGATCGTGTAAGAGCTTGAAGCTCGGGCGAGGTGACAAGTAGTATGCCCTCCTACAACAAAGGGAGATGGTCCCGACAAGGTTACGGATAGAGTTCGGGTGAAGCTGATCTACAGTGACGCCGAAGTGGTTCATGACCTCGATGATTAGGAGATGGAAGGGAAGGCATAGCCCGGCAACAAGATGCTCCCAGAATATCATGATCTCATCCGGACCGTGGTCCCAAGGAAAGTCGCCCAAGGGTACAAATTAAGTATACTCCCCGGGCAGGTTATACTGGACGATAAGGGACCAAAGCCTTTCGGACGTCATAGTGGAGGGTCCGAACTTATTTGGCACCTGACCTCAGTGGGAGGTGGATGCCAAACTACCCAAGGTGACTTAGCCTATGGGCTCGAACTCGAGCTCTTCCTCGAGCTCTACCTCGGACCCCGCCCCAGACTCACTAAGGTTGTCGGGGGCAGCAGCTCAGTTCGTAGAACCGGCATCAGACCCCTAGGAGACTACGTAAGCTACCCGAACTAGACATCGAAACAAAGGGCTGAGGACTCACTAGGAAAAGCTACCGGACTACAAACAAGCAACGCAAGCTGACAGGCTTGGACGCGAGCTCAAGGAACAAATGCTGAAAGATGGAGGAAAGTGACAGGGGCCCCCAACTATTTATAGCCACTGTACCCGCACATCAACGGCCAAGATCGAAACTATCCAACGGCTCCCCGCGAAATCAGTTGCGCACTCCCCGAGGAAAAGACACTTTGGCGCGCGTTGTTTATGTTCAAAAATTTGAAATTGTTTACGCACGTGAGCTACACGTAGCCCGGGACTGACCCCTGGTCAAACCAAGCCAACCCCAATTGAGCCAAGAACACAAACAGGTCAGACCAGAGAAGTCCTAGACCAAGACCAAAATGTCCTGAGGCAAATCCACCTGTCGTCCCGCGAACTCCCCACGCCGGGTCAAGACCCCGAGCATGGGGAGTGGGGGGCAATTGATGGAGGAAGATTTGACCCGACCCCTTGGCCATACAACACGTGGAAGGAACCAAGAGTGACCTGGCAGAAGCGCCATCTCGGCATGATAGCGGGCCCCACAACCCAAGCTCCAAGCAAAAAAGTCCCTAGCTCCCCCAAAGGGGGAACCTGCAACCCGAGCTCCGAGCTAAAGAGTCCCGAGCTCCCCAAGGAGGAACCCGAGCTCTCCCTTCGTAATCCTGAGTCTAACAAAAAGCACAAAAGGCAAAAGACCCAAACTGCCCACCCAGAGGCAATTCGGGCCACACTTCTACCCGAGCTCAAGACTTCACCTCGCACACCACTTCGGCTCCAAGTGTCCTGACTAAACAACCGTACCTGACGACCAGGAGACCCATACATGGAGGCGGCGCACCTAACTGATTAAAGGTCCGACACATGACATCCGCCATCCAACGGCCACCCACCACTGCCATCTTAGACGGGCAGAGGCAGCCCTGGCAGCTGGCAGTGGAGGTTATGACACCCAAACTGGCAATTGGCAGAGGAATGGCACCCGACCTGGCAAAGGTAATGATGTCCGAATTGGCAGAGGCATGGAAGTAAGTGTATAGGGTGATTATAAAAGGCCCCCATCTCACAAAGAAGATGATATGTGATTCTTGTACTTTCTAGTCTTAGAATTCGTCATTTCCCTTGCCTTCTGGAAAAGCACTAACTTGAGCTTCGGAGTATTCCAACCGGGTTCCTCCCCAAAAGTCTCCATTTTCTTCCTTGTTTCAAGCACCTCCAATCTCATCAGAAGCGAGGTAACCGTCAACTAGGACCGACCGGATTACGCACCATCAATCCTCCTTCACTGAAGACCTTAATTTCAGGTAATGGGTGCCAGTATGAGAAGTGACATTTCTCCCCCATTAATCCCCATCATAACTGAATTTTCTTGTTTTTTCACTTTCAGCAGCTTAATTTCTACGTCTTATCTGGGTCTCATCTATCTTGCTTTAATTTTTGTCTACAAATCAATTCTATGCAGGTAAATCTCCCAAACCCACTAAATTTACTTAAATAAAGAAGTTAGATATGTTTCTTAATTCTCACTTATTTCCTTTTTCAAAAATTACAAGGGAGCTATAGATATAGATGATTCAAACCAGACACATGTACTGGGGGAAGAAGAGGCAATTTGGTTAATAAAACTAATTCTTCCTTACTTAAACGAGTTTCTGTTAAAGCTCAGAAGCTTGTTCTCTGGAGACCCTTCTATCACCATGAAGGTAATTCTCTCTCTCTCTCTCCATTAAATTACTAAGAAACAGGAATTGTGAGAAATGACAGTTGGCAATTTTGTTGTTTGTTTTAGCCCGGTGTGGAAGCTCCATATAGCCTGAAGAGCAACCGGATCACTGGTCACATGTCAAGAGCAACCAGTGATTCTCTTCAGGAGAATCGACAACGAAGCAAACCAATGCCGAGAGGAAAACCTTCTTGGGTTAGAGTAGAAAGGGTACCTACAAAGGTTAACTCCATTATTGTCCGAGAAACTTCAGCTGGAGATGGCTTTTTCTGCAAACCCTTCTGGATGGACTCTGAAACTACAGAAAGCGAGCATTTCCGGGGCTGATACGAGGATTTGAGAAATGGATTTTTCTCTGTAAGACTCAAAGTGGACCTCCTAATGGGTTCAATTGAAGAGAAAGTAGAAAAGAAAGATATTTCTGCAGAAGGTAGAAGTGGGGAAGATGAAGGGAAGTGAATTTAGTGTGAAAGGTTGCGTGTGAAGCACCATCTGGCGACATTGAAACAAAATGAGTTTAACTAGACTTTTCTTAATTGCTTACAAATATTTGAAGAACTGAATGTGATTAGATTAGACTAGGAAGGAGAGCGGAGAAGAACCAGAGCTTAGCCTTCTAATAGAAAATAAATTTAGAATCAGATGATAATCAGAAGCTGGATCTCGAATATGACAATCCTCTTCATCACGAAACAATTCCCTCTGATGGTTCTCAAGGAGATGATGAAGCAGAGCTTCTTCCGGGACGTGTTGAAGAGAGGAAAATGGAAGCGGCCCAAGGACTTGCAGAGGATTGTCTTGTACGACACCCTGGTGGAACCCATTTGCAGAGGTAGAGAAGAGCATCGGCGGTAATCCCCGATGCCCCTTTCTCTCCCCTTATCGCCGCTGCTGTTTGTGGATCGTGATGTCGGGGAAGATGAACAGTGTTTTTCTTATTAGAAGGGTAGTATGGAGATTTAAAAATATTGTAAAGGCGAATTTCAATAGAAAGTTAAGGAAAGGGGGTCTTTGTCTTACGGTCATAGTAACGGTCATAGTACAGAAGGACTTTGTCGAGAAGTTTTTGTCACAAACCCTAGGGGGTCTTTGTATTTATCCAAAAAAATAGGTGAAATAAAATACTTGTGAATCGGGAGCTCACTTATAAAAGAGAGCGCTTGTAAAGCGGACCAGTGCCATACACACACTATCCTTGGCTGAAAATGAAAATGGTAACTCAATTACTCGTATAAAGAGAGGTTGGTTGTTCATGTTGGATCTCTTAAATATGAGCTTTATAATCTATAATTTTTATTTTAATAAAATAAATGAAGATCTAATGTATTTGTCTCCGATGAAATGTAAAGGGCTGGCTATTTGAGTGCTTCATCCGTAGGGATTTGGGTGTACATGAATTGTTTCTTTTTTCTTTTTTTATTGGTAAATTGTTAAATCCTCCCTAAGATTTTTGTTGTTGCTGAAATTTCCCCTTAAGGTTAGTAATTGCAATCATCTCCCTTAAACTTTTTGACATAGTTGGATGCATACCTAGGGGTGTCCACAGTCCGGTTAACTGAACCATGACCCTTTTTTGTAAATCGAACCAGTAGTACCGATTTTTTCATTTTTCCAAATCAATATCACCGGTTAACCAGTCCGTCGGTTTTTGTTTTTAACCGGTTCGGTTCTTCGGTTTTTTGGTTTTTTATATTTATAATATATTATATAAATATATGTATAATATTATATTATAAATAATAAATAATATATACTATATTATAAATATTTTAAAAATATATAATATATTCGTAAATAGATCATTATAAATATAATATAAGTATATATTTATATATAATAAATATATATAATACATGGAAAATATGTTACATATATTAAAAATATTTATAAAATATACATATAAATATATGTACCAATCATTTCGATTAATCATCAGCTTTTTTATAGGTTAATCGAAAAGTGAACCGGTCCTTCAGTTTTTCAAAAATTTTGAATCGAAATCAAATTGACGAGTTTGGTTAACCACATTTTGTAGTTCAATTTTCTCGGTTCGGTTCGATTTTTCGGTTTTTCAATTTTTCATGGACACCCTCTGTTAGAATCTTCTAAAAAGATGTATGAAAATGTCCAATATACCCATATGGTTACTTTTAACCAAAATGTGTATTTTCCAATTTTTCTCTTCATATGAACTGTTAACCCAAACCCTTCCAATCTAATTTCTGAAATTGATTTTTTTTTTTAATTTTCCCTTCATATCAATCATTTAAAGGCAAAGTTACAACCTTAAATTCTCTATTTTTTTGTTATTTATAAAATTTGTATTTTTTTCTTATTTTTTGTAAAAACCAGCCTCAATAATAATTGCATGAGTATTTTAGACATTTTTATGCCTCTTTTTAGAAGATTCTAAAAGATAGGGTACACTTGCGATTATCAAACTGTAGCTGAAAATTGAGATTCCAAATTTGTGTAAAGGGTTACATAACCAATCACAAATGAACACACCAATGTTCCATACACTTAAGTGTGTATCCCACATGTACGGAACACTGGTGTATTCATTCATGAATAATTATATAGGTTTTTGCACTTCGTTAAGCAGGTTTTTGCACACACTGTGGCAAGTAGCAGATCCTGAGTGAAAAAAAGATAATGCAGTCAAGGTTCAAAATATCGATCAGTATCGGCCGATACATATCAGGAGCTTTCCAATAAGTCCCTACAGAGGGTATATCGGGGTTTTGACCAGTCCAGGGGGTGGACGGGGCCTTAAATAGGCCCCTCTGAACCAGATTTGAAAATAAAAACTATAAAAAAACAACCGATATTTTGACCCTTGAATGCAGTTACTCAGTGGGAAGCTTTACCTTCTTAATTTTTTATATTTATAAGAAAAAGAAAGATTATGTTTGTTTCAAATGAATGGCAAGGGATTATATTATTTATGCTCCATTTAGGAAGAACGCAAATACAAATATATTCAGTGCAAATACTCTCTAAACTTTTATGAGAAAAACGTTCTAACTGTATGTTAATCACAGACATGTTAAGTGATGCACTACAGTTGGAATTCTCTGAAACTAGAAGATTGGTCGACCTATTTTAACATATTGGATAAAAATGAATATCCCACTTCTATGAGAACACGTACAGAAAATCTATATCCACATAAAGCGCATTTTTTATTTTCTGTTCACCATTAACAAATTAAGGCTGCAAATCGGGTTGCCTGATTTGAAGAACATTCACTTGAGACATATCAGTAAATCACCTTATTTATGTACCAATGTGAATGTCAATGGAACAATCCACAAATTTGGGTGGACAAATTGGAGAGGTCCCAAGTAAAGGCATACTAACATATCAAACTTTTAACTGTCGGACTGATATCAAATAACATGATGTAAGGGTCATTACCCAATGTTGGTCCCAGCTATGCATTAACTCCAGATTCCAATACTAGGCTTAAGTTTTGATCCATGCTCACTTATGTAAAAGCTATCAAGGTCATAAAAAAGAGCATAGAACATTTGTTCAAATATGCACATCTATTTGATTTGTAAATTAAGGATAATTACCCTTCTCTTTTTCCAACATATACACATTCGTTTTATTAGTTTCTGCTGACAACTGTTAGAATGGGATTTATGGACTAAGTAGCTTTGAGTTGATGAAAGGTTTCTGACTAATTGGAAAAAGATGGCAACTCAATATTGCCATCCATATAAAGGAGAAAGGAATTATAAGAGTGGGGAAACCTAATTGTCATTTCCATAATTTCACATACTGGTCATGACTCGCAGAGGCAACCATTTCATTACATGGTGAATTTGCCAAGGCAGCAATCAACCCATCATGCGCTGGAACTGTCATTGTTTTACAACTCTGCATGGGATACCACAACTCCAAAAGCTGCCAACAAATATACACGATTAGTTTTCTTTTTTTCTGGGAAAGCAATAAAGCATAATATACAATGGAAAATAAATGAAGTTTGTGCACAAAATTCCCATATATAATACAAACTAATTATTAATTTATTATTATTACTAGTAGTACTTCTAAATAACAAGGGATTGAAACCTTTGGTAATAGTAAATAAGACCCCGACACTCTATGTAGTTAATCTTCTAAAACAAATGTAAGATTAGATGTTAAAACCGATAGCACTAGAAATAACAGACAGGAAAGTAAAAAAAAAGCTATGCAACTCCTCAAATAAAAAAAAAAAAGAAAGAAAGAAAGGGCCGCTAATGCAATGTTGTTGGTCCTAGCTATCTGGGGTTTGGGAGGGGTGGACTACATACGGGCTTAACTTTAGGGTCTCTCTCTCTCTCTCTTTCTCTGCACAAAGTGGCTACTCCCAGACTTGAAAACACATTCTCATGCTTGTCAGGTAAAAGATTTTACCAATATACCAAGCAATGATCCCTCCTCAAAAAACAACAATCATAAATTGGGGAGATCCTTGGGCTACGGGAATCTCCTAGGAAGGGGACTCATAGACAACCATAAATTGGTTAATAAATGGAAAGATGGTCCACTCGGCAACTTGGTCAGTATGCCAAAGAGGCGAGAGATTTGGCTGCCAGATCAAGTGCTAGCTACAACTGGATTCCCAGATAAGCCAACTTCTTGCAGATGAATTTGCTAAAGAGGAATTTAATAGGTAATCTTCGAATTGGGGTACCTACCCCTTGGGTTAGTGTATAGTACTTTGTTTGGGCTTGACGAGGTATGTAGGAAAAGTAGCAGTGGGGATAGATCTACTGTGCTTTTTTTCAGTAAGGATAGCTCTATTGTACTTCAGGAAGGGATTAGAGTCCCTTGTATTTTATTAACATCTCTACCATTATCATTTTTCTGATTTGATAAATTTCTGATTAGTTACCCATTAAAAAAAGGAACAACAAAAACATAACAATAACAATAACAATAACAATAACAATAATAATAATAATAATAATAATAATAATAATAATAATAATAATAATATTAATAATAATAATAATAATAATAATAATTGTTAAAAGACTGGTTAAAGAGTGTTTTTTATTTCTATTAGTGTCACAGGGGTATTATTGTAATTCCCCTTGTCTTTATGTTATGTTCAGTCGCCCTAATATAAATATTAAAAATCTGGCACCGCCAGCAACTTTTGATACTCTCAAATCCCTCTCCTCTCTCTCTCTCCTGTATCTTTTCTTCACTTCAGTTTTGGACAAGATGGTATCAGAGCAGGACTGTTAGATCTGAAAGAAGAGATCGAGCAAACCTTTTTCTGTCTTCTCCCTTCACCAGATTTAGATCCTGATTCAGATCGGACTGAAGTACTCTCTCTCCCTTTCTCTTTTTCTTTTTCTTTTTTTTTTCTGGTCATGTGCCAGAACAGATCCTGTAATAGGTTCAGTCTGTCAACGTGAGGCGAACAGTCCCTCCTCTTTCCTTTTTTGTGGGATCGGCTGATCCCTGTAACAAACTGTAGGTTGGTCATGACCTTTATATGCTGCAACAGCAGCCTTTTGGTGAACTTGTAGGTCAGGGGATGACCTATATATGCTGCAACAGCAGCCACACTTGATTTGTAGGTCAAGAGAGGCTACAACAGCCGTACAAGATTTATGGTAGGCTAGTGATGACCTGTGAGTTCGGTAACAGCAGCTGGTTTTGTTGAAGAACTGAGTTCTAAAAGAAGGGAAAGGAGTGCAATGGTGTCATAACCGACAGCAGCTTTGTGAAGTGGTGATTGAAGTACTATAGTTGACCTAGAAGGTGGCTGCCTGGTTCTTTTATTATTCCTGGTGCAATTTTTTTCCCCAAAGTTAACACCGTGTGTGAAAGGGAAATAAGTTCGATTATTCAACCTCTTCTAGTGTGATCTAAACTAGCTATCATGAATAGTGACATATGTTGGGACCCTCATGGGAAGCCGAAATGGACTAAAAATTTGAGTAAGAAACAAGGTTCAGATCTGCATAAGAGGCTAAGCCAGCAAGATCCAAGAAAATTCATTGCAGCAACCATGGCCACTCAGGAGACCCAGCCTGCTACTACTACAGTTCAGACATACACAACTGGTTCTGACCGTAGGGAGGATATCATTAATTCCTTCCGTGATCATTTAGAGATTTATGGTAGGGCAATTGGCCAAATGGATGCCCCCCTCCATCAACTTCATATGTGTCTACATCAGGTAATTCTGTCACAGCTCTACATGTATCGTCTCATTCCTCTGACTCTCCTTCGATAATTGATTCTGGAGCATCAAAACATATGACCGGTAAGTCTACCTACTTCCAGACCTATCATCTTCTCTTTGGAAGAGACAGTCAGGCTGGCTGATGGTTCATTCTCTACCATAGCTGGTCAAGGGACTGTTTCTCTTCCCTTTGGTCCTACACTCTCTGATGTTTTATATGTTCCCCAATTCCCTCTTAATTTGTTTTCTGTTAGTAGTATAACCAATTCTTTAAATTGTTCAGTAACCTTCTTCCCTTCTCATTGTGGAATCCAGGATTTGGACTCAGGGAAGGTGATTGGTAGAGGGCGTATGGTGGATGGTGTCTACTTGCTAGAGAATAAGGCTGGCCTTACAGTCACTGAGTCTAAGAGTCAATCTAGTAAGAGTCAAGCCTATTTATGGCACAATCGTCTTGGTCATTTATCCTTTGATTCCTTAAAGATTGTGTTTCAAGAGCTATTTAAGTCAGTGTCAGTATCAGAGTTGATATGTCAAACTTGTCAATTGAATAAACATTGTAGAACTCATTTTTCTTCGAAGAATACTAAATCTGAATTTCCTTTCCATATTGTTCACTCCGATGTTTGGGGCCCAATCACTCTACCATCTAAAAGCGGCTACAAGTATTTCATTATCTTTATTGATGATTATTCCCGGTATACATGGGTATACCCCATGAGAACTAGGGACGAAGTACCAAAAATTATCCAAGACTTTCAAAGAATGATTTTCACCCAATTTCAAACCAAAATCCAGATCTTCCAATCTGATAATGCCAAAGAATACTTCCATAATGACCTTACGAAGTCCTTTGCTTCACATGGATCTCTCCACCGTAGCTCCTGTGCTCAAACACCACAACAAAATAGTGTTGCTGAAAGAAAGAACCGCCATCTTCTTGAAGTAGCTCGGGGACTATTGATTCATAGGAACGTCCACAAATGCTTTTGGCTTGAAGCTATCCTTTGTGCTGCCCATCTCATTAACCGTATGCCCTCTTGGTGGTTAGAGTACGAAGCCCCACATCGGCTTCTGTTTCCCAAGGCTCCTCTTTTGTCTATTCCTCTCCATGTTTTTGGTTGTCGTTGCTTCATTCAAAACCAATCACCCATTCGTGGGAAATTAGATCCTCGTGTTATTCCTTGCATATTCTTGGGATACCCTTCAAATCAGAAGGGGTACTGATGCTTTGATCCCGTTTCTCGGAAATATCATGTTTCCATGGATGTCATCTTTTTTGAGAGTGAACCTTCCTTCCCTGTTTCTCCTCAGGGAGAGTGTAGGCATGATGACAAACAGGTTCAGAACCCACCTCTACCTCAAATTCAGCACCCTCCTCTACATGATCCTCCTCCCTTTCGTGTTTTCTATCGTCTTCATAAAGGCCAACCAAGTTCAAGAGCTATGGAGCATCAAGAAGTTGTACCACCAATACCATCACATTCTCCAGGAACGAATCCTACACATTCAGGTACCTTAGTTCCCATTGATATTTCTAACCCAATTGCTATTGATACATCAAGTGCTGATGATCTTAACCTTCTTATTGCTCTTCAGAAGGGTGTTAGATCTTGCACCACCGAGCACCCCATTTCCCACTTTGTTTCCTATGAAAACATTTCACCTTTCGGGCATTCCTCTCTTCCATTGACAGTGTACCTACTCCTAAGAATGTGGCAGAAACTCTCTCAGTGCCTGAATGGACAGATGCAATGAAGGAAGAGATTAATGCATTACATAAAAATAGTATATGGGAATTGGTGGATCTTCTTGAGGAAAAAGAACCAGTTGGATGTAAATGAGTATTTACAATGAAACATAGGGCTGATGGCACAATGGAAAGGTATAAAGATCGTCTAGTGGAAAAAGGGTTCACTCAAGTGTATGGGGTGGATTATGCAAAAACTTTTGCACCAGTTGCTAATATGAACTCCATTAGGGTTCTCTTCTCTTTAGCTGCTAATTTCGACTGAGACCACCAATTGGACATCAAGAATGCATTTCTAAATGGTGATCTAGAAGAAGAAGTGTACATGGTACAACCTCCTGGTTTCCAAGCTCAAGGTAATGAACAAAAGGTTTACAGGTTAAAAAAAGTCTTTATATGGCCTAAAACAGTCACCAAGAACCTAGTTCAGCAAATTTCAAGTAGTTGTGCAACAAAAGGGCTACAAGCAATGCCAACTTGACCATATTGTTTATGAAAAGAGAGGAAGGAAAAATTGCAGCCCTAATAGTGTATGTTGATGATATAGTTATCACTGGTGATTGGAAAGATGAAATTCAAAGATTGAAGGGATTTCTTGCTACTTAGTTTGAGGTGAAAGATCTAGGTCCTCTGAAATACTTTCTTGGAATTGAAGTTGCCCGCTCACAAAAGGGTATCTTCATTTCTGAAAAAAAGTATGTCCTAGATCTATTACAGGATACAAGAAAGTTGGGGGTGAAACTAGTTGATTCCCCTATTGATCCTAATCACAAATTAAGTGATTGCCCAAGTGAATCTATCAAAGATGTGAAGCAATTTTAGAGACTTGTAGGAAGACTGTTATATCTCTCCATGACTCGGCTAGACATTGCTTATGCTGTGGGTGTTCTTAGTTAATTCATGCATGCCCCTAAGACCTCCCATCTTGAAGCAACCAAAAGAATTCTCAGATACCTTAAGAAATTCCCAGGTGCATGTTTGTTATTCCAAAAGCATGGGCATCTGAAGGTTGAAGTATATACTAATGCAGATTGGGCAGGATCACTGGATGATAAGAAGTCTACCAGTGGCTATTGTACCTTTGTGGGAGAAAACCTAGTGACTTGGAGAAGCAAAAGAAAAATGTGGTGGCTAAATCTAGTGCTGAAGCTGAATATAGAGCAACGTCTCATGGAGTGACTAAAATAATGTGGTTAAAAAATCTATTGAGTGAACTGGGATTTACAGTTGATACACCTATGACTTTATATTGCAACAACAAGGTAGCCATAAATATTGCTGCAATCCTAGTACTACACAATAGAACCAAGCACATTGAAGTAGACAAGCATTTTATCAGAGAGAAGGCTGTCAAAGGGGAAGTGTGCACTCCCTATGTCAAGTCCGAAGATCAACTTGCAGACATCTTCACAAAAGGGCTACATCATTTGCGGCACAATGATTTGTGACAACTAACAAGTTGGGCATGATTGACATCTATGTCCCAACTTGAGGGGGAGTGTTAAAGGACTGGTTAAAGAGTGTTTTTTCTTATTTTTTTATTTCTATTAGTGTCGTAGGGGTATCATTGTAATTCCCCTTGTCTTTATGTTATGTTCAGTCGCCCTAATATAAATATTAAAAAGCTGGCGCCGCCAACAACTTTTGATGCTCTCAAATCTCTCTCCTCTCTTCTCTCTTTCTCTCAAATCTTTTCTTCACTTTAGTTTTGGACAACAACAATAATAATAATAATAGTAGTAATAATAATAATAATAATAATAATAATAATAATGTTGGAAGTTTTCTGTAATTATGTATTATATCTGATTTTATGCTATTTTAAGTAGTTGAGAGATTTGTGAGCCGTACAAATTTTTTAGGAATTAGCTTTATCTTCCCTTTAATTAAGGAGATATGTTACCTAGTTTGTATCCTTTAATTATGGAGATTTGTTACCTAGTTTGTTTCCTAAAGAGAGCTATAAATTTCGATGTACAGAAACATAATGAGATATCCTATTCTTCATATCTTTCTGCCTCTTCTTTATGGTATCAGAGCAGAAAAGACCTAGGGTTTGTTTCTACATTTCTGTCCCTAAAAATGTCTGAAGTCACGTCCAGTTCTCAGCCTTCTCAACCTGAGCCCCAGATTGTCCGGAATCTGCCTGAAAATCACTCTATTCAGATCACTACAATCCGACTAAATGGTGACAACTTTCTCCAGTGGTCACAATTTGTTCGCATGTATCTCAGAGGGAGAGGGAAAATTGGCTATATCACAGGAGACACGAAGAAGCCTGATGTGAAGGATCCAGCCTATGCTATTTGGGATGCTGAAAATTCCATGGTGATGACTTGGTTGGTTAACTCCATGATTGAAGAGATAGGTGCAAATTATCTCTACTATTCTACAGCCAAGGAATTATGGGACAATGTCTCACAGATGTACTCTGATTTGGAGAATCAATCCCAAGTGTACAAATTATCTCTACAACTCGGAGATATTCGCCAAGGTGAGAACTCTGTGACTAAGTATTTTAATTCTCTTAAGAGAATTTGGCAGGACCTGGACTTATTCAACGATTACGAGTGGAAGTCACCCGATGACTGCAATTATCACAAGAAGATGGTGAATGTTGGCCGAGTCTTCAAGTTTCTTGCAGGTTTAAACGTTGAATTCGATGAGGTTCGTGGCCGAATTATTGGAAGAAACCCTCTGCCCCCAATTGGTGAAGTATTTGCAGAAATACGTGGAGAAGAAAGCCGAAGATAAGTGATGCTAGGAAAGAAGGCTGTAGGTACAACCAGACCTGTGAAAGAGTCAGCCCTGATTATTTCCGAGGCCCAAGTTAGTCGAAAGTCAGCCCAAAATCAACGGGTTGGAGACAAGAATAACCTACGCTGTGACTACTGTGGTAAACCTCGCCATACCCGAGAGAATTGCTACAAAATGTATGGGAGACCACCCAATTGGAGGGTGAACAAACCTGGTGGACAGAATATACCTACAGCAAACGAGGTTGAATCATCCCCATTCAGCAAAGAGCAAATAGATCATCTACTTAAACTTCTAAAATCTTATTCGTCACCTAATACTCCTGTCGGGTCTATGGCACAAACAGGTAACAATTCTTTGGCATTCTCAATGCTAGGAAAATCCGGCCCTTGGATCATAGATTCAAGGGCCTCCGATCATATGACAAGTTGCTCTAACCTATTTAGTTCCTATTGTCCTTGTTCTGGTTTTGAAAAAGTGAGAATAGCTGATGGTAGTCTTTCATCTATTGCAGGCAAAGGAAACATTAAAATTTCAGAAAAAATTACTCTGAAATCTGTTTTACATGTTCCAAAACTTGCCTGCAATCTTCTTTCTGTCAGCAGATTGTCGAAAGATACTAACTGCTCCATTCTTTTTCTTCCTTCCACTTGTGTTTTCCAGGACCAGAACTCGAGGAAGACGATTGGAACTGCTAGAGAGATAAATGGACTCTACTACTTTGCTACTGGTAATAAAAAAGTTCACGGTTTAAGTAGTACGAGTTCAATCCTTGTATGTGATCAAGTTATATTATGGCATAGAAGATTAGGACATCCTAGTTTTCCATATCTCAAATATTTATTTCCTAAAGTGTTTAAAGGAGTTGATTGGTCAAAACTTCATTGTGAGTCTTGTCATTTGGCTAAAGATCATCGTGCTTTATTTCCAATAAAACCTTATTTTGCTTCAAAACCATTTTATTTGTTACATAGTGATGTTTGGGACCCATCTAAGGTTAACACACTTTCTGGAAAAAAAATGGTTTATGACTTTTATTGATGACCATACAAGGGTATGTTGGGTTTACTTGTTGGAAAGGAAATCAGAGGTCGAACAAAGATTTAAAGAATTTTTCCTAATGATTGAAAATCAATTTCAAACCAAATTTGGTATTAAGATCAGATAATGGGACTGAATACTTTAACAAATACTTAGGAGCATTTCTAACCAAAAAAGGTATTATCCATCAATCAACTTGTCGTGACACACCACAACAGAATGGAATTGCTGAAAGAAAAAATAGGCACCTTCTTGAGGTAGCTAGAGCCATCATGTTTTCTATGAATGTACCTAAATATCTCTGGGGAAATGCTCTCCTAACTACATGTTATCTGATAAATAGAATGCCATCTCGAGTTTTAAAATATGAAACTCCTTTATAGAATCTAAAAAATTGTTTTCCCACATCTCGAATAACTACGGATCTTCCTTTAAAAGTGTTTGGTTGTGTCTGTTATGTGTATATACCAAATGTTTTTCAATCAAAACTGGATCCAAAAGCTGAAAAATGTGTGTTTCTTGGTTATGCATCTAATAAAAAAGGGTACAAATGCTTTAATCCAGTTATAAAGAAATTTTTTGAGTATGGATGTACACTTTGTTGAAGACCAACCTTTCTTTCAAAAAAATCTCTTCAGGGGGAGAACATAAGGAAGATAATTTTTGGGAAACTTTACATATTCTAGAAGAATTTATACCTTTGATTAATTTTGATAAGCAAGGTTCGGAAACAATTGTTGAAAGAATGGAACCTAGTGATGGTACTCTTAATCCAAATCTGCCATATACTACGTTATCAGAGACAGGGGGAGAAGTACTTCAAACGGATCACAATCCTCATCCTGAGCTTCAATTTTATACCAGGAAGAAGTTTCACAAAAGTACTACTGTTCCAGTTGTTTCTACAGCAGAAGTCCAATCCAATTTGCCGAGTGAAGATCCTACAACTCAGAGTAATCCTTCTTCTACCCCTATTCCGTCTTTATCTAATGATTTGCCTAATCTATCTTCTTCAGATCTTGACATTCCAATTGCATTAAGAAAAGGTACCCGAACTTGCACAAAACATCCTATTGCAAAATACTTGTCATATGAGAAATTATCACATACTCATAAAGCATTTGTGTCTAGGATTTCTAATCTGTATGTGCCAAGAACTGTTCAAGAAGCATTAGATGATCCGAAATGGAGGTTAGCTGTGATGGAAGAGATGAATGCTCTTAGAAAGAGTAATACATGGAGTATTACTGATCTACCCCATGACAAGAAGACAGTCGGGTGCAAATGGGTGTTTACAGTAAAGTGCAAGGCTGATGGAAGTGTGGAGAGATACAAAGCAAGACTCGTAGCAAAAGGATTTACCCAAACTCATGGTATAGACTACCAAGAGACTTTTACTCCTGTTGCTAAAATAACTCTGTCAGAATACTTCTTTCCCTTGCAGTTAATTTTAACTGGCCACTTCGTCAGTTCGATGTCAAGAATGCATTCTTGAATGGAGACCTAAAGGAAGAAGTATATATGGACCTACCACCAGGTTTTGAAGAAAGTCTTGGAAGAGGCAAAGTTTGCAGGTTAAAAAAATCCCTATATGGGCTAAAGCAATCACCAAGAGCTTGGCTTGAACGATTTGGGAATGCAATAAGGCGGCACGGCTTCTCGCAAAGTCAAGCTGATCATACTTTATTTTTCAAGCACTCTACTGAAGGTAAAATAGCTATTTTGATAGTGTATGTAGACAATATTATCATGACTGGGGATGATTTATTTGAAATCAACAAGTTGAAGAATAAGCTTGAGGCTGAATTTGACATTAAAGACCTGGGAAAACTTAAATATTTTCTCGGAATGGAGTTTGCAAGGTCCAAGGAGGGAATCTTTATCAACCAATGCAAATACATTATTGATTTGCTTAAGGAGACAGGGATGACAGGTTGTAAAGCCGCAGAAACTCCAATGGACCCAAATATGAAGTTAAAAGCAGTAACAGTAAATGAGGTGGTTGATCGAGAACGTTATCAAAGATTAGTTGGAAGACTAATCTATTTGTCGCACACAAGACCTGATATAGCCTTTGCAGTAAGTGTAGTAAGTTTATGCATTCACCTGGACCTACTCACTTTGAAGCTGTGTTCAGGATTTTGAGATATCTGAAAGGAACTCCGGGGAAAGGACTCTTGTTCAAAAATAGGGGTCATCTCCAAGTCGAAGCCTACACAAATGCAGATTGGGCAGGTGATATAAATGATAGAAGATCTACTTCAGGTTACTGCACTTTGGTAGGAGGGAATTTGGTCACCTGGAGAAGCAAAAAACAGAGTGTTGTAGCAAGGAGTAGTGCAAAGGCAGAATTCCGCTCTGTTGCACATGGCTTTTGTGAAGTGTTATGGATCAAAAGGCTCATAGAAGAATTGAAGGTTCCTACACCAACACCTATTAAAGTCTATTGTGATAACAAGGCATCTATTTCCATAGCTCATAATCCAGTTCTACATGATAGAACAAAGCATGTAGAAGTGGATAAACATTTCATCAAGGAGAAGATAGATAGTGGTGTGATATGCATGTCTTACATACCCACCACGAGCCAAGTAGCAGACATTCTCACCAAAGGGCTTCCTAGGGCACAGTATGAGAACTTAGTTAGCAAGCTTGCCATGAGTGATATATTCATGCCAGCTTGAGGGGGAGTGTTGGAAGATTTCTGTAATTATGTATTATATTTGATTTTGTGCTATTTTAAGTAGTCGAGAGATTTGTGAGCTGTACAATTTTTTTAGGAATCAGCTTTATCTTCCCTTTAATTAGGGAGATATGTTACCTAGTTTGTATCCTTTAATTAGGGAGATATGTTACCTAGTTTGTATCCTTTAATTAGGGAGATTTGTTACCTAGTTTGTTTCCTAGAGAGAGCTATAAATTTCGATGTACAGAAGCATAATGAGATATCCTATTCTTCATATCTTTCTGTCTCTTCTTTAAATAATAATAATAATAATAATAATAATAATAATAATAATAGAAAAGGTTAAACTACTTCTCAAAGTACCAAAGAAATCATTTTGACTTTTCAAGGAACAGTATACCTTGTAACCCCCAATAACTAGAAGCATAGAATACCCAGGATGGAATGCACAAGATTGGAATTTGTTGCCATTGGAACACAGTTTGTGAATACATTCTCCACCCAATGCAGTTGACCACAAACATACACAATCTTTGCTAACAGAAGCAATATATTTCCCACTTGTATCCCAGCAAATTGAGTAAACTTCATTGACATGTCCCTAGGGAAAAATGAAACATTGTCAAACAATCATTTCATCAAGAGCTTAAGAACCATACACACATGCAACATTCAAGGCAGTATTAGTGGGATCTTATGTGTGCATCAACAAGCACACCTGCAACTTAAACTGAAGGCTGTCAGTCTCAACATCTAGTATATTGATCGTATTCCCTGCAGCAGCAGCCAGAAGCCGCCCAACTTGTGGCTGGAATCTGACTTGTGTTGTACCACCCTGCATTTATAGAAGAAAATAAGAAGCTTTATTCAACAAAATTTTCAGGAGCTCAAGTCAACATTATTCCATAGTATCATGATGCTTGTCAGAATTGCCCGGATAAGTATACATTGGAAGGGTAAACATTCTTCTATGTATGTGAAGGAAAAGTTAAAACAAGGAATTATAAAAAAAAAAATACTGAGGAATCTTTAATGAGGCAACTTGTTTTGGGCCCAAATTTGTATTCTTGGGATAAATTTCACCCCACAAACTTTCCAACATATCCAAAATATACTGAGGAATCTTTAATGAGGCAACTTGTTTTGGGCCCAAATTTGTATTCTTGGGATAAATTTCACCCCACAAACTTTCCAACATATCCAAAATAAGAATGCCAATGATCATTTTTTTTAATTAAGAATCCTAAATTTGGATGGCTATTATCATTATAGCAGGTGGGATATGGTCCTGATATCCACTGAGGAATGAGCACAAATCCAACCAAAAAGGAATGGCCACATGATTCCTCCATGTTAAATTATAAAGTTGGTCAGTAGGGTCCGTTTGGTTATTCTCTTTTCTTTTGGTTTTCTATTCGTTATTTCTTTAATCTATTTAGTCAGGAGCAGTAATGCAATTTCATAATTAATATAATAAAAAGAGAGCTGGGCGGCAGTTAGAGGATATGACAACCTCTACTGCTTTCAGCGCTTCTTCTTCAACTTCTCCTCTTCTTCTTTCCTTCTACTCTAAGTGTGGCTGGACAGTTTTTGGCACTCATCCCATTAATTTAACTAGTGTTTCAGGTCTAATCACATGGTATCAGAGCAAACCTAATCGACTTGGACTGGTAAGGATGCCTAGCAAGGATTGACTTGAGGTTCTCTCACCATACATTTTTTTTTTATCAATATTCTCTCACCATACATTAAATGGAAAGTGACCAAAAAGGACCGGTCGCCCATCAGAGGAGGCTTTCGTGCCTTGACATCCATCAGGGAAGGAGGCTTTCATGCCTTGAGTTGAAGTTCTTGTGATGTTTTTGGTGGTTTCCTAGTTTCCCTCTCTATTTGGCAGTTCAAAGAGGGACTGATGATGAATGGTACAGGTTAGTGGCTTGTTTATTAGATGTTTTCATTGAATGATGAGTGCAAATAGGGTAATAGGGTGAGGTTTTTATTCTCCAATTCATGTGTAGGGTTGGCTATCTGCTAGAATGTGTTTTTTGAATTTTTTTTTTTTATATATAGTACAGCTATCCTGTTAATACTCTCGGACTGGTATGGAATTAGTTTTTTGGTGATTTCTTGGCCTGAAGTGAATCAATTCTTTTTTCTTACTGCTTAAGGATTACACCAGCACTGTTATTGAGATTATGGCAGCCTCTGGTGGTGAAACTAAGTCTAGTGAAGTGATTCAGCCAGATATGTCTGTTCAAATGACTGGTAAAGCTCAATGGTAGTATGGTACAAACTGTGTACATTGGAAAAAATCAGTTGAGGTGAAAATTAAAATATATTAAGAAGAACAAGCCAAGCTCTCTAAGATTTTTTCAATCCATAAATTGTTTTCTTTAACCTGCACACTTATCCTTCCATGGATGATAGCAAGCTTGAATACACATGCATATGTACACACTTTGAGACAATCGAAGTATTTCAAACACACCATCATCATCATCAAAACCTAGTCCCTATATGGGGTTAGCTACATGAATCCTGTTACGACTTCTGTGTTTCCCATCTATTCAGTGTCATATCCATTGTTAAATTATGAGCCTATAAATCATCCGAAAAAAAATAGTATGGAACAAGGAAATTTGGAAATTAAAGTAGAATGCAGAGTAAATGGATTTTTATTTTTATGGATTAGATCAAATATCATGGCAATGTAAGTATGCAAAGAAGCGGTTTTTTTTTTTTTTGATAAGTGAAAATATTATATTAAAGAAGGGGGGATGCCCCACAAAATAAAGCAAGCAGGAGATGTTTTAAACATAGGAAAATGGAAAAAGAAATGACTTAAAGGGAAAATGTAGCAACCCCCTCACCCATCCTACAACATATTGTATGTTAAACAGTTTTGAGTACCCAATTCCAATCAGTTAGAATTAGAAGTTGAAACTTCAACCCAACTTCCCCAATACTATGGAACAATTACTGATCTATGGAAAATTAATACACAGCTTTGCATATTGATCCTAAATTAGTGGATAGTGAAAATGCTGAAACTGAATTTTCTTGATGGATAAATGGTAAAATGAAACATTCTGCCGCTGCCTGACATAAAATATTCTCATAGTGTTTGTGAAGTAGTTCCAGCAGATGCAAAAGTTTAAAGCTGACCTTGGAGACGTGTTTGCATGTTTGGCACTTCACGTTCCAGAACAAAATTTCATTATTACCATCGCATGAGCACAGAAGGTCTACCTTCTCCGGATGGAAATCTAATGACATCACTTGTTCCGTGTGTCCAGTAAGTTTGTGAATTGGATGGATTGTCTGTAAAACCATACATATTAAACTCATAAATATCCACCCTCTTAATAGAAGAAAAGAAACAAGAGAAGAAAAAATGCTTTAGGAAAAGGGAAAAATCTGAAAAGCAAATGAGCCAAGCAGGAATTAAATGTTTCATCAGTAATCCTCCTAGCTTTATCAATTTCATACTTTTTTTAATCACATTATATTATGAACAAAATTATGACTTCTTAAAATATTTTGTTTATTTTATTACAAAATTATCATAGAATTAGTGAACAAATTTAACACAGTTTATAACAAATTTAATCTATGGCTTCTTAAGACAATTTTTCTTATTTTTGAATTCAATGTAAAAATAAAATAAACAGATTTTCACTGTCATATGACCAATTTGAGGCCTATACTGAAGATCATATTAGATGTCACTGATAACAGCCATTTAGTAATTACAATGTGAATAAAAGACAGGTTCAATAAAAGGATGCTACCAAAAGAAGCTCAAAACTCCATCCCAAGAATCAACTAAATTCTAACAACTGTTGTATGTAAAAGCAGCTATTATCGAGCATTACACAGTAACACGGAGCTTGGATGATCAGAACAACATGCACAGACATATAAAGCTGTCATACTTTTCAAAATTTCTATGATCTGAGGAAACAATTAGAATAGCTTCATAATCAGTATTCTTTTTTTCATATCTTAGATACAAGGCCAAAATTAAAAAACAAAAACAAAAAACTTCTACTTAATCCCAAAGTACCTCAAATTTTACATTAAAAAAAAACCCAAAAAGCCATAAATAATTTCGGAATTAGAATCATCTAATGTGTTACAAGACATGGAATCTGTCTGAAAAAAGCAATAAGAGAGAAGCCATACAAGTCACTTTTTGTAGAAAGGAAACCTGCTCTTCCAGAAACAATGTAAGGAAGTGGAAACCACAAAGACAATGATGCAACAGCAACTTCAAGAATGTAGACCCATAAATAATAGAGGCTTTGTTTATCATTTGAGAAGAGCTTGCTAGAAAAACCATAAAAGCTCTTGTAACATGATTTGAAACATGCAAACATTCATAGCCTACATAGCCTAACTACTAAATTATTGGATATAAAGCAAGCTAGGGGAAAAAAATTACATCAGACGCATCCCAAATTTGAATTGTTTTATCAAAAGAAGATGTTGCAAGAAGATTTGAATTTGGTTTAAATCGAACATCTGTAATCAGAAAAGAATGATCTTCTGAACTTCTTTTGGACTCAAAAGTATCCATGTTCCAAATTACAACCTGCCAATGAAATACATAATCAGAGCCATATAAAAAATATTTAGATAAATGAGTAAAATTTACCATACTGTTCAAAAATGTATGGCATTGGAAACCTTCTTATCATGCCCGGCACTAGCTAAAAACTTTCCATCTGATGAGAAATGGCAGCACAGAACCTTGCTATTGCTTGAACTAAGGCAACCAACCTCTTCAAATGAAAAGCCTGTCACAAATGAAAATTTCTTGTTTTTAAAGAAAATCCCATGAAATACAATTTATTCTACATTAAAATACAAGTTCCTTTGATGTTCTCTCATCCCCTCTTTTCATCACTAGAGCATTTCAAGGAGACACTTGGGTCTGTAAATCAGGACGGTAACCCCTTGTGCCTTGCCAATGTTGCATATTTAGAGGATCAGGATCAGATCCATAATTGGATGATGGAGGTCTGGGGCCCCCATGCCTTGTCATTTGTTGCATATTCAGAGCATCAGGATGGGATCCATCATTTGATGATGACCTACCATGCAAAGTGTTGGCAACAAATGCCAGCATAATCTATCGTATGACTTTAACCATTTTATTTATGGATTAAATTTTAGGACTTTCTAATATTGACACACAACTTTTTCTACCATACGAACAGATTGCCTGCTGCCATCATGTTTCAGGATGATTTTAGCCCAGAAAATCTCCATTTAATGGTTTTGCACCAAGAATGCATATAATAAGGCTTTTAGCTCCAAATGACAAGGCAAGGGGGCCAAACTGAACAGTTTTGCATCCAAGAATGTATATAATTGGGCCAAACTGAATGACTTGGTATTTTGTCTTTTAGCAAATAAGTTATTAAGGAGGTTGTGAACTACTTAATGGCAGAAGCTGAAGTTAAGTTAATTACTATATAACCGAATGTTTTATTACTATTTAATTATCTTATTCACTAAAAGGTAAAACAATTAGTCATTCAGATCAGACACTTCAGCTGTTATCAAACAGCTCCTAAATCCCCTCCCTCTAATTAAGTGGCTAATCTCATCAGTCCATACAGTGCTATCAATAATCAATGTGCTGCAGCAATGCATTCAACAAAGAGTCCTTGGTTTATGCATCAATAAAACAACATACTTTTTTCTCTTCTTTGTAATTATATTTAATATGGTATCCTTTTCTTTCTTTTTCCAACTGTATTCCCTTAGTACAGAGTTGCCTAGTATGGAAATCCAAGTCATAATACCATCTAAGATCCAACCACCAAGAAAATTACCCACTAAAGAGAATAAATGAAGTAAAATGTAGATTCTCTCTCTCAACCACCTTGATATCCATCTCATGTCAGATGTGTTTAGTGCACACCTCATATGATAAATAAAACTATGGTTCATTCCAAATAAGAATTTTCTATGCAACACTTTTCAGTCTTATTGTTTATCCGGATGACCAATGAAGAAATCATGGATCAGTATACATGAGTAAAGGATAGGCATATGGTTCTAGGCTGCAATGGAGCCAAGGTAGAAGGTGTAATCCTAGCAATAATTCATGAATCAGAAGTTCGGAAAAGAAAACAAGTAGCTAGCTTGTTCCAAATAGAAGCCACTGGCTATCCAAAATTGAGTGCAACACTGCAACCATGCAAAAACAAGGCAAGATTTCTGAGGGAGATAAGTATGAATATATTACCAATATATGTTGTTTTAGAGATGATAAAAAATGGATGTTGAGTCAATAATATTGAATAAAGGATTCTATTAATGAATGGTATCACAAGGGTAAGGAAAAAAACAATGATTCAAAGAGTCTATTCTACCTTGCATTTGTTTTAATAAAGCATCCAAAATTCACCTTTTGGGGCATTCTTCCCACAAGTTGTAGAACTTCGTTGCAAAGTGCTGAAAGGGTCATTCTTCATGTCCTCAGTCTCATTATCATATGAGAGAAAAGATTCTAAATTAGTATCTGAAGAAGCATCATCCTGACCATCCATATCACCCTAAAAGTGGTTTTTATGATTAACAATTAGCGACATGGAATCTAACACCCACACTGGAGTATCTCACAAGCACAAAGAAAACAAATAGGTACCATCTTTTCAAAGGCTTCAACCAGCCCACTTTTGTTGGAACCACGTATGTTTTGCTTTTCAGATGCTCTATCACTATGTGACAAAGCTTCACGCTCCATTTTAACATAAATTGGCAGCACAGATTCTGCAGAACCAGCAGGGTATCCTGCTGCAGTAACATCTTCAGCCTGACAACCTGACCTGCCCTTCTTCTTTCTGCAACTCTGATGTAAAACATGTATATACCAAGAATGGTATCAAATAAGTTCAAATGTCGAAAATAAATAAGCTGAAAATGTCTAAAGAACAACTATCAACGTCTTGGAATTGCTGATATTGTATCTGAGCCTGTTGTTGATGTGCATTTTGCCTCAGTTGGGACATTATCTGAATTATCATCCATCAGTTATCATGTAGAGGAAAGAATAAATAGTAGAAATTTGAAATTTGTATCACAACCATAATCATTTTAAGTGAGAAATAGTACTCTTAATATCGAACAGTTAAAAACAAAAAACAACCTTTTATTCATTTTTTTGAGAAAAAGGATAATTTTTTCGGTTCAGTTGGTAAAATTAACTGAAACTGAACCAAACTGACCCATGAACAGCCCTACTTCCCACCCCAGATTTAGCCAATACATTGGTCACTCTATTCAGCTCTCTAGGAATACATCTAAAACAACAAGAAACAAAAGAAAATTTTCTTTGATCCCATTAAACATGCAATTTGAATCTCCATGGACCATCTTTTAAATTCTTATGTAAAATGACAAGAAACAATCGTTATGTAACTTTACAACTATTGCTATTCCCTTTTCCCAATGAGGTTAGCACTTAGCAATAAAAGATCCATAAACTAGTTTAGATATGCCCATTAATTTTCAATTAGTTCAATACTTGGAATTGAGGGGGGACCGAACCCAGCAAGATTTACCTCAGTTGTTGGTGCTGTTTTGCCCAATCTAGACAATGCTTCAACTGGAGAAGAACCAATATGTTGGAGACCAAAGTTACCAGTACCCTGGCCATCATTCCTATTTAATCCAACCTTGAGAAGCATCAAAGTTTGAGGATCCATATCAGCAAAGTTCCCTAAAAAAGAAGACATCAGGTTCTGTGGTGTGTGTTGCAGTGCTTGAGCTACGAGCTCTTGTTGACTTTGGGCTCTCAACATCTGAAAGCACTGCTGTTGGATCGGCATGTGTGGAACTGACTTTAGTACTTGCTTTCCCAATCCTGGTGGGATTTGGTCAATTCCCTGGGAAGAGGTTACACAAATCAACATTTATACTAACAGTGTGCAGCTTATAATAAAGAAAAACCTACAGGCTACAACTGCTGCAGGAAAAGATTCAGAGAATAAAGCATGTCACATACAGTTAAAGGCCGGCCATCCAATGCTAGTGGGCAGGACCTTTTCTTCAACACTGCAATGTTTAAATAGGTATGCCAAACATCAAACATAAAATGCCAATAAACAGAAATAATAGGTATGCATGAAGCATCTAAACATGATCTAAGAAAATTCTTTCCCATTCTAAAGTCAAAAAAGCTCATTGTACAGTATGACAAAACTTAACACACACATGTTGAAATGCATGTTACCCTCCAGAAGAAGAAATAATTCATCTTGCCACCAAAGAGCTGATGCTCATTCAATGTACATTTATCCTAGTTAACACAGTACCAAGAACCACCATATGATGTATAATCAATTTACGAAAAAAAATGAACTAATCATGTTAATTAATAATAGATAATGAGATTAATCATTTAATCCATCTTTTCATCAACCTGGAAAGCACAACGGTGTTAAAAAGTATGGAAACCTTAATTACAAGTAGGCTAAAAACCACTATAACCAAACTGTACACTAACAAAAATCCAAGTTGGTCATGGATGATAGTGTCCAGATTTGAAAGAAGCTAATGCAGTTGCATCCCTGGAATTCCTCGAGCATGGATAACCCATGAATAATGTTGATTTGGTTCACCCAATGACCTTGCAACTATACAAGTTCTAACAAGACACCTGCATGCTCCATCTCCACGTATCAGGATGAGACCTAGGATGTAACGCTATCTTACCCACCGGACCCGCCAATTAACCACTAGCCTCAAATCATTGGCTATCAAAACAGTGCATACTTATATGTTGCAAAGGGGACCATTTTGCAAAAAAAGTGCCCCCACAAGCTAAAAGCCTATATCAAACATAATTGCACAAACACTAAGAAGAACCAGCTAATTCCCAAAAAGAATGGGTGTTTTATCTTGTTCAATCTGAATTTCTTAATCTAACAGATTTGTTTGAAGGAAGACCTAAGGTATGACCTGCCTGAGAGGATTCTATACCAGATAAGTTGAGATCTCCACTCATTCACATAGGCTGAACTTGTTACCAACCTCCAGACTTTTCTAATATAAATCACCAAGTTGCACTCTTCTAGGTTCATCTAAACACTTCCAAGCGGGTGAGAAGCTCTCCAGAACTGTATTATCGTTCCATACCGGCATACTGACCATGCTCACTCAATTTTGAGTTCAATTTCACAGTTAAGAATAACATATAGAAACCCCACAAACTAAAAAAAATTAAAATAAAAAAGTTTTCAACAGGATAAAGCATGCAAGATGCATGTATTATCTAGATTTATATAAGTGGAGAGTCTTAATAAGTGTTCTGTTGGGCCAACATCCAAGTCAATGGATGGAAGCTGGAATGACCTACAAACCAAACAATTTATGTTAAACCAATGTCTAAAAGACCTGTGTCATGAGGTCCAGTTCTTGGGAGCATAGCCTTTGGTACACCATGAGGTGTTGACTCCAAGGGAATTGACTTGCTCACATTAATTCGCTGCCTATTATCCTGCACAATGAGAAACAGATCATAAATGCAATTTGAAAATTTTGGAAATGGCATCAGAAAAAATCAAATGCATACTCTTACTGTAACTCGCTGTTGATTCTCTGCATGAATTTGTTGCCGTGGATGGCTGCAAACATGAGAAAGGATATTAAAGAAAAAAAAAAAAGAAATCATGTGGCCCTCCCACCATGAATTTGAAGTACAAGACAGAGTTGAAAATACCCTGGAGCTTTGACCGTTGGTTTGCCATTGACCGTCTGTATTCGAGGGTCCAAAATTTTGGAAGAAGGATGTCCAATATGGTCCTCCTCGTACATTTTTGCCAACATGCTAGCATGTGGCCCTCCCACCATGTTTGCAAAATCAACATCATAAGGTAGCTGAACAACCATTTTCCTATTCATCTCAAATAGCTGCAGACATGAATGTATGTTAGTTATTCAGTTTCCATTCAGCATTTAGCATTAGATGCGCTACTCTCGCAGAGGATAACGTCAATAGAAAAAAACCAAGAATATCACCAAAACCTCACCTCAACTGAAGGTTGTTTATTAGCCACATGATCCTTCTGATCCCTAGAGGAGTACACATCATAAAAGAAAGACCACCATTCCCATAAAAAACCCTCAGGCGAATTAATCCCTGAAGAAAGAACAAATTCCTGATCACGAAACAGAAATTTGTACAATGACTTACTACAACCGAGTGTTCCAATCTACTGATTAAACTATTTCATTCAAATAAAATCAATACAATATCAAGCCCGCACTCCGCTAAAAGCGGAAATTTTGGGAGAAAAACTCCATCGTCACCAAGATACAGCTCGATACAATTCTTGTAATTAAAGCATTCAATTCGTTCACCCATGGGAAACAGGAGGAAGAAAAGAAACAAAAGCAAAACGAGAGAGAGGGAGAGAATGACACTGACGACGCATTACCAAGACGGTCATCGGAAACTTTTGCCTCTTCCTTGAATATCCGGGCTGTCGTATGCATTTTCGTTCTCAACAAATAATCATAAAGGTAACGATCAAACCTACACAAAAGAACCAACTAAGCTATTAACTAAATAATAATGAATAACATTAACGACAGAAGCAGAGATAAGAAGAAACATGACTATTAATGGATAAGAAACTAACATCTGCCTCGGATCCCAACCTGAATCCGCCATCCTCAAGCACTAAAACCTGAAAAAGAACTAAAACAAGTTCTTCAGTTCCAATTTTATCGGATGTCTCCGAAGAGACGAAACAAGTTCTTCAGTTCACAGTACAAACGGATGAAAAACATAAAAAAAGAGGCGCAAAAAACTAATGAACTAAAAAAAAAAGGAAGTGCTCAGTAGAAAAAGAGCAGAGCAGAAACGAACGGTTACATTACAAAGAAAAAAAAGAAAACACTTCACCGACCGAATAAAACTGAACTAGATCAACCTTAGAAAAAGATGGTTGAGAGAAAGAGAGAAGAAGAGAGAGTACTCAAACAGTCTTCAAAATCAATAGAACGAGGAAGCGGAAGCAGAAGTTATTCGTCGACGAAGCCAGAAGGAGGAGGCAACAGAGAAGCCGCCATGCAAAATAAAAACGAAGGAAGAATAAAAAACAAAAGAGAATAGGAAAAAGCTCTCTGGTTAATGGTTATTGCCTTATTTCTCCCAATCTCTCTTTACCGCCTTTTGTTTAAGAAGGAAGCCAGAAACCACTAAAAACAAAAAATGGCTTTTTCACTGTTTTACATATTTATTTATATTTATATAAATAGCAATAGGGTGCTCACTTCGCGATGGAATTGTCTGTAACACTGTGAAAGCAGGGAACCTGACCGTACATTGAGAACATCTCCCATGAATTTATCAAGATGTACGGGAGATATTCCTAATTTACGGCTGGATGCTTCAGTAGCAAAACTTTTACTTACAGGAGATCTGGGCTCACTCTTCACTAGTCGGTACTCAGTGATCACCAAACTAGTGACGAAGCATGGATTAAGGACTGGACCGGGTTCAGAAAATGGACCCTCCATTCCAGAGATAAGACAATCAGACTTCAGAACCCGATTTGTGGTTGGAAAATTACCGAAATGCCCTTGCGCATCCTGAAGATACCAGAGTAGTAGACAGACGTGAGGAGAGTAGCGTTGTGGATTGGATGAGAGAGTCAGACCATTTGAACCAAGTTGGGTTGGGCCGAGTCCATAAGGACTGGTCTGTTGCAAGCCCAGCATGGTTGACTTGGGATTGGCTGGCAGAGGCCCCCACCAGTCATCATATCTTTCACGTCAAACCACGTACTCTTGAAGCTTATTTTACTGAACTCAGTCTTTATTGTCTTAAGTTTTTGCAAACGTCTGGGCCCCGGGGCCTCTGGGCCTTCGTTCGGTGGGGCCCACAAACAGACAAAAAAGCTGATTGGCTCCCAATTCCTCGTGTTGTTTTCAGATATATGGACTGAACTTTTGTCTCCATTATTGTTCAACAAAAGAATGCTCTGTTTGTTTCTTGGTTGGGCCCCAACTCATCTCCCTGCGTGCTACCTCTCATATATGTCTCATTCGTGTAGAGGAAACTTTTTTCTAACAATAAAGACAATTGAAAAATGTATAAACTATAAATCTATCTATATTATTATTAAAAATTGAATGATATTGTGAAACTTCTGTTTGATTAAAATATCTCAATTTTTTAATTTGATTTTTCTCTAATTATGAAGACAAAAATATAATTTGAACAACCACTTTTTTCTTATTTAAAATCCTTTTATTAAGTCTTATATTTAAGGTATTATTTCTCATTAATATTAATTAAATCATATTCTTAATTAGAATATCCTTATTTTTTATTTTTGAATTTGGTTATTCTCTAATTGTCGGGACACAAAATATAATTTGGACTACTATATTTGGGGTATTAACTCTCATTCTTTCATTGAATTATATATTAATTAACCATACTAAAGAAAAATAAGTATGGCAAAAAATAATTATTTTTATTAATTATAGAAATAAAATACGAATTTAAAACCAACCCTAAAACAAATTTGTTTTCTTATTTAATAGCAAGTCACTAATTCAACCTTTTCGTCATATGTGTCAACCCTAAGGATCCTAATTAAATAATAATAAAAATTAAAAAATATGAAAATGCATAAAAATATAAAAAAATATAAAAAAAAAACATTTGAGCACATCTCCAAAATCATATATTCATCATATTAAAAAATAAATAAATGTGATAAATGAAAAAAAAAATTATGAACCCGGAAATATAAAAAATTTTGAAAACATATTATTTACTATCATCTTCATCAACAAAAAATTGCCACGTTCACACATATTATTTGATCAAAGAAAAGAATGGTGAAACAGGATTCACGCAGCTAACCCTGATAATGATCTAATAAATTTAAACCAAAATAAAGTCTTTAAAATTTTAGATGTCATCCATATTGCTTTGTACATGGGCAAAAAAGCTAGAACATAAATCAAAACCTAAGAAGAGGAAGAAGAAAAGGAATCTAGTTTAATCAAATGCAACTCGAAACAAGTAAATAAATGAATCCATTCGGATTGGGCTACATATTTTCTGCATTGATTTCCCTCCCTTTTGATAATGGTAGCCTCTATCAGGCTTTGAGGCGGGACTTGTTCTGTTCTAGAATGTGACAAGTTAATGAAATGAAACAGAAAAAGATGAATAAACACTACCTTAATCCATGCCCCAGTAAATTGTAAATTCATAGTGGGTTTAGGACCCTTTTATTTTTTACATGGTTTTTAAAACCGAACCAGACCGGACAGTCGGACCAGAAAAATCGGGAACCAGTCACCCGTTTTCCCCAAAACCACTTTTTTCCCCAAAACTGTTGATTTTGGTCAGCAAACCGCTGAACCAGCCGATTAACCGTTTGAATGGTTTGACCATTTTTCAATTTTTTTTTATTTTTTTATTTTTTTGACAGAATGGGCCTACCATTCAGGTCAAACAGTCAGACCATTCGAACCGGTAACCAAACCCCTGACCGGTTCGGTTTTAAAAACCATGATTTTTGTTCGTGTTATGACTTGGGAATTGGAACCACCTTCTAACCATTCAACGCTTACTCGAGAACCAGGCCTCGCTCCAGTTGCAGCCCATATTCATATGGCGTCATTTATCATTATCTCTTTCCTCTTTTCGCTCTTAATTTAACAGTGGTATGGTTTAAAATAGAATGGATTGGTGAAACATGATTCATGTAGACAACCCCACAGTTGGGATAAGGCATGTAAGACGATGATGATGATGCCAAGGCCTTCAGTACAGTCTGTCTTTATATCCACCTATTTTCTGTTTTTCTTTTTCTTAAGCTCCCTACTTAATTGAATGATAAGTAAGATTCTGACTCTGGAGGTTTCCTACCCCCAATTGGGAAGCAACTAGAAGGTCAGGAGTTGGGAAAGACACCCCTGTTAATAGAGACAACAAAATGTACCGAAGCAGCATATGCATCATGTTAAAACACTAAAGTACATGAATTATGGAGGCCATGAGTAGTTTGTACATGCTCTTGGAATGTCTGAATTAAGTATACCACATAGCAGCTACCTCGTGGGGATGTAGTTTATGCAGATCCTGGTTAAATTGCCTACCTGAAATGAAAGCAAGTGTTAAAATAAGTCAGTAGCGAGTCAGGGGATGGGGGGTTTGCAGAGCTCTTGGCTCTTACGGTAACTAATACTTTTAGCTCAATTAATCTGATGGAAGCTACTATTACCAGAAAATAATGAACTGGACGATGTCAACTGATTCTAAAAAAACTATACAGAGAGGGCAGGAGCATCTATCTAAGCCGGTGGCAGGGGGCGTCGACAAGTTGGGCATTCCATCTTTATATCCATCCACCTTTGTAAACAACCCGAATGGAAGAAATGATCACAGGGAGTCACCTGTATGAAGATTTCCCTATTTAGTCAGGTCAATAGCTCCATCAAAGATTCAATTCAGATAAAAAGGCTATAAATGATTAATAATACGAAACAAAATAGGCACAAAGATTTCATCAAGTACCATGCAATCATTTGATCGTTGTGTAAGATCAATGGCAGTCATGCAAATAACGCAATCAATAGCTTGACTAGTATCTTGATCAAACCTTCTATAATAACTATATTTCTCAGGTAGGATCTGCCAACCACCATCACAAGTCAGTTCCCATTAACTAATCAAGGTAAGTTCTCTGTATAAGCAGCATGCTAACATGACATGAAATAGTTTATCTAAAGAACATAACCCCTACTTGGCAATTCAAACTCATTTACATGTTAACATGTACTACCATGCAAGAGAGTTGAACATTGGTAATTAGTGCATTTTTTAAACAAGGATTTTGGCATTGTTTTATGTTTATTTTTATTGCATAAAATCTACAATACCAGAAAGACATGGTAACGGAAGAGTTTTGACCAATCAAAACCCACTCATAAATTTTGACAAATACTGGTTGATTGGTTTACCTATTTATGATACCCGTTGATTGGTCACAAATTTTTCGGATATCATGTTGTTCTGGAATCATAGTCGAGCCCAAAAATTATAGACCCTCTTTTCTAATGAGTTAAGTGATACATGTATTGCATCCTTAACATCCAACAATAATTGATATAGTAGAGGAGAACTGAGTTATAAAGGGCCCTGATCCTTGAGAACATGAATTGAAACTTGGTAAGAATCCCCTGGAGACTTTATTGTTGCATGGTAATTGTTTGCAAGTGAAAATGACTGCAAAATAAGTCTAGATAGATATCAGAAAGACATGAAAAAGAAAAAAAAAAAGAGTCTAGAAAAGTATAATGGTTTCATTACAGGTTGCAAAGACGACAAAACAGGTAGGTTCCTGATAGGAATCGATCAGCACCCTTGAAGACTTATTCTAGAAAGAAGGCCTTACAACAGGTCCTGATATAGCATATTGAATACCAAGGGTATTTTTGTCATTTTTGCAATTTTCTGTGGGGTCCAATGATGGGGTTTAAATTGTCTAGTTATAGTTTGTTTATGTTTAAAATTTCAGTCATTGCATAAGTAGGATTAGAGTTATTGAGTCTTCTTTGAATTGAAATAGGATATGACAACTTAGTTTGAATCCTACTAGGATTATTGAGTCTAACAGTTTTACTCCTAAGACTATTATGAGTCTACCAGTTTGACTCCTAGGATTATTATGAGTTTAGAGTCTATAAATATGCATGGACGTTTTACACAAAGGCAATGAAATATATTGAGTTTTCTTCAGCTTATGCAAGCTATGGTGATTGGTAAGTGATTCCCATGCCCTAGAGTGATTCTAGGAACCCTGTGAGTGATTCCAGGTATTTTCTCTTTTATTCCTTCAAGAAGCCATTACAGCTGTCAATAGCCATAAAACTTTGATCAAGAAGACCATTCAACATTCTTTAAGGACTAGAACTGAGCTGGTCCTACATCAGTCCTACTAAGGTGAAATGGTGTCTACAGTTAATGCAATGGCTTGGGTCCCTTTTTGTGGATATTGCATTTCAGATGTCTAGATAACCCATGAGTCTAAAATGTCATTACCTGATGCTGACATGAAGAATAATGAATCATTTTCATAGTTGTATCTTCTATACAGATTTACAAAAAAATCAAGTAAAAAAACTAAGGACTAACAGAGAGAAGTGGCCAGTATGCATATTCAAAATAATAACATGCTATCGATACTTAAAAGATCATTCCAGCATCTGGTTGATGTGAATAGACAGATACTTTAGTATGCTTAAAGAAAAATGCACAGCTCAAGAACGGCAGAAAGGTAACCGTAATAATGAAAAATAATTCAAACCTGGCGAGGTATGAGACACCGAGATCCAAGATAATGCTGAAGAAGAAGAATCGATGCTTGGAGCCCCATGAGTACCACCAAAAAGATGCACCAATTCTTGTCTTGTTCAATGCGCATGAAATTGTTTGGGCAACCAAAGACATACAATGGAATTGCTAGCCGGGTAACAGTTATGCCTAATATGTAATGAGGATGTAATGGTTTTCTTGAATCACGTATAATATTAGTGACTATTTGAGGTATCCAGAAGGAGTACATAAGGAGAAGAATAGGACGCAGAAAATTATGAAACTCATACATGAATAGAATGCCTCCCAAAAGAATACCATCTGCAAATAAAACACTTGTATTAGATTTTACTATAGGAACCAACCAGAGTCACTTAAGTCAACAGAGCTTGAAATTCCTTTTTTTCTCTAATAATATACGACAACAATGAAAACCAAATAGCTGGTATCATGGTTTAACAAAGGATTGGGATCAATCGAGTAATAATGACCATGTAGGTCTATTATCTGTATATAGGAACATGGTTTGCAATTTCAATAACAATGAACATTTCACATTGCACAGATGGAGAATTTTGGGGATCTTTCACTAATTTTGTTAAAATGCTACAAAAAATGTAAAGAAATCAAGGAAAAATACTAAAAATATACAATTGTTAATAAAACTCCGTGTATAGTTAGAAGTATAGTTGCACATTTTAAGACTCAAAAACCATAGTAAACAACTATGAATCTATGAGTATCAAATAAAAGAAGATTAAGAGAGTTAAATAGGCATTTCTCTGTCTCCCTTCTAGTTTTTAGCCATCTTCTCTTCTATGCATATCTCATTCACTTGTGATTTTACTTCTGTCTTTTCTGTTACTACTAGTAATTGTGCACATGCTTTGCAGATGGCAATTTTTCTTATACATTTTTTTCTGTACAAGAAAAAATTATTCTTATTTGCCACACTTATTTTTATTTAATATGATGAATATTCAATATTAGAGATGTGCCCAAATATTTTCTTCAATTATTTTTGCATTTTTTATACTTTTATGTGTTTTCATCTTTTTAATTTCTATTATTATTTAATAAAAAGGTTGAATTGTTGACTGGCCACCAAACAGGAAAAAAACATCATTTTTGGGCCAGTTTTAAATTTGTATTTTATTTTTATCATCACTAAAAACAATTATTCTTTGTCACTTATTTTTCTTTAATATGGTTAATTAATATAGGATTCAATGAAATAATGAAAGTTAACACCCTAAACATAAGGCTTAATAAGAGGGAATTGAATTTGGAAAAATGTAGTTGTTCAAATTACATTGTATCCTCACAATTAGATCATAGTTGTCAAGGCGACGCCTAGGCGCCACTATGCGGTTTTTGAAGGTCGCCTCGCCCAAACGCCATACTTCTTCTTCAAAAAACAGGGGCTCGCCAGTCCTTTTCTTTTTTTTTTCGAAAAAACAAGGGCTCCACCCCTATACTCCTCAGTCCTCCCTTTCTCCACTTCTTCTTCTTCTTCTTCTTCTTCTTCTTCTTAGATATCAGCATTTTTTACATTTTTTTTTGAAAAACAGAGGCTCCGCCAGTCCTCCCTTTCTTCTTCTTCTTCTCCTCCTCCTCATCCTTTCTCTTCTTAGATATCAGTTCAGTCGAAAAAACAGGGGCTCGCCAGTCCTTTTCTTTTTTGTTTTTTTTTTTCGAAAAAACAAGGGCTCCGGCCCTATACTCCACACACCCCATGAGTGGTGTTCTCAGTCAGTCACTCTCACTCTCTCAGTCGTCAGTCCGCCCCATGAGTCCCTTTTTTTGAATAAAACAGGGGCTCCACCCTACTCTTCTCCTCCCTTCAGTCATTCACAGTTTCACACTTGAAGTCTTGAATCATCTCAGTTTTTAATCTCTTCTCTAATCTCTTCTTTGATTCTTCTTCTTCTCATTCAATTTTTTTTATATCATTAATATATATGATTATGTGGCTGATTTTTTTATGGCTGAATTAAATGTCTTGAATCTGGAACTTGAATTAAATGTTTATGTCTGATTCTTCTTCTCATTCAAATTTTTTATGGCTGATTCATGATTGTATGGATGAATTGAATCAAATGTTTTTTATGTCTGAATTACATGTCTGAAAAGCATATATCTCGCCTGGGCGCCCTATGGTCGCCTAGCCTCGCCTGGGCGCCCTATGGTCGCCTAGCCTCGCCTAGGCGCCTTGAAAACTATGAATTAGACAGGGACCAAATTCATAAATAGGTGTATTTTAGTCAAGAATAGGATTCAATGAATGTTAATGGGAATTAATACCTTAAATATAAGACTTAATGAAAGGGATTTGAATGAAGAGAAAAGTGGTTGTCCAAATTACACTTCTGTCCTTACAATTAGAGAAGGACCAAATTCAAAAATTGGGGTATTTAGTCAAACAAAGGTTCCACACTACCATTCACACTTTTAATAGTAGTATAGATATGTTCTAATTAGACTCAAAATCCTCTTGCATAATTGTCGACTTGTTTCTTTTTTTTTTTAATTATATTGGCTTAATAAGTGTATTGTATTCAAAACAATGTTTTAAAATGTAGAGGCGTGTTGTGAGGTATTCCACTACCTGGAGGCATGAGGCATAGTTCAGAACGTAAGAGGTGTAAGCCTCCCAAGCACAAGGATGTGTGTTAGCACCCAATTTTTACTCGCCCTTCACCCTACCTCTTTGGTACTCCAAAAACTTGAAACACAACCAGATCAACTTGAGACTTCCAAAACCCGAGAAAACCCTCTTTGACACAATCCACAAGACAAATGAGAACCTTGATCAGACATCATCCCCAAACTTGGAACTAAACTCTAAAAATCCATCATTCGTCACGCTAACTTCCTTTCTAACGGCCCCGATCTATGCGATATCCAAATTCCAACTCCTCCAAAATCAAATCCAACATATCTATCACCCCAAGATCACTAGGAATTAATCAACTAGCGAATCCCACCACGAATCTTCAACAACCAACCACAAAAAATCAAGATCCCATTCGGATGGCCCTGAACGATTACCAAGATTGACCATATATTTCTCAGATCAGAACTATCCACTTGACTCCTCACCCTAATCCATGCCTACCTACCAAATTGTAGCTCAAAATTCCCTCGTTTAACCCCCCATCAAGCCTAGATACTATTCCAACAAATCTCATTAATTGGAGCCTACCATCCATCATCCCAACTTCACATGACAAATCAAACCTTACCACTGTGTTCAAAAACCCAAAAAACCCTAGCATGAAAAATCTCACGACCAAACACCTCCGTTTGACTTGAAAAAGTAAAATTCCATTTCAAACCCTCTTGTTAATTGGAAAACCATAAGCTAAGACCATGATCTGAACTAAATCAATCAATCTGCACCCCTGATAAAAAATCCATCACTTCCATTAGATTCAGGATGACCAAAAGTGCCAACCCACCAAATTTCATCCCAAAATTCCTCCATTTCACCCTTCATCAAATAAAGATTCTATTTCAACAAATCTCGTAAATCCGAACTTGTCAACCATAGATCTCCATCATCCTGACCCCATTTGTCCGATCAGACCTCACCACTGTGTTCAGAGACCCAAAAAACCCCAGGACACCAAATTTCATGACCAGACTCATTCATTTGACCGTTAAACTAGGAAGATACCATTTTAACGTACCAGATTAAATTGTCACGTCATCTGGCCCAACCTAAATCCTTAAAAGGGTGATAGCTGATGTCAAACCCATTCTTGACCCATTAGAACACCTGGACTAATCAAACAAAGCCTAATAGACCCAAAAAGCTCAAAATACCAAACAAACCCCTACTTAAGACCAAGAAAAGATAAAACAGCTTTTAAAAGTTCATCAAATTTACATTTTCTACCACTGACAGCCCTAAATACGAGACTGTAACGTCTGGCACGCCCCAAGCTCCCATTGGACGCACAAAACCCATAAAAACCACCCCCTAATCGAAGAAAATGTTTCATCAAACAAAAAAACTTCACTGGGCACCTATTTCTTTGAAGAATCTTTGCCTATTTCAGTGAAAGAACTCTGCTCAGTCACAGGCACTGTAGTTGAGCGAATTTCAGACCCATCTCCTTCCATTTTCTCTATAAATAGAGGCCCAACTCAAGCTTGAAGAAAAGGGACCTGAGAGGCAACCTGAAGAGAGGGAAGAAAGGAAACCTAAGAAAGGCCCTAGAAAAGAGAAGAGGAGAGGAGAGTTTTCAAACTCCTGTAACACACCCAAGTTGCTTGAAATCCCAAAATCCTTGAAGCCAAGCTCAAGCCTCATCCTCTATTTTCTAGACTCAACACCAGAAATGCCCAATCTAGCTCCTGCCTTGTTCAAGTTTCATTTGAAGTCCTTTCAACTACTAGAAAGATTGTTTCAAGGCCAAACACGAGAGGTAAGCCTCTCATTCCACCGTACCTTTTCTTTTAGTTTAGTTTTAGGTTGCTTAAAGCCCTAAAATCTTGGGAAACTTGCATTCCCAACTTCCTTCGGACTAAGAAAAAGAGGTAGAGAGGCGAGGGTCTTAGGGAAACTAGTACCTAAGACCCGATAACATCACCTCAAATCAATTCTAGGCGAAGTTGGGAACATTCTCGCCAGATTTCAGGGGTCTGAGCAATCTTGTTAGTTTGTGTTTTGCCGAAATTTGAGCCTGAACAACTCCCGTATTGGGTTGCTACAACAGCTTGGAGAGAGGGGTTCTTAATACCTTCCCTCTCCCAATCCTTAGAACCCGAAACCTCTTGGTTGTGTGCCTTTCCCATGGAGGACGAAGTCACTATCAAAGACTTAAATCAAACTTTTCAAACCTGAAAATGAGGGCCCATTTCCTCTAAAAAAATGGGTGGCGACTCCAACTCCTTTGAGCCGGCCATGAGCTTCTCAGAGCTCACAATGTGTACACATTGATAATTATCTTATTTCATCCTTTCTTTTTCTTCTTTTCCTGGGACAAAAATAGAGGCTCAGCCCCTCCATTTTCTGAATTTTATTTTCTTTCTTCATTTTTTTCATGAACATTTTGATTTTCTATGTTTTAAATGAAGTTTATACGTTTTTATGAAGATTATAGACAATTACTAGTGAAATATGGTTGCTGCTTGCTATGGAACCTGAGGAATTTCCCTAGGATTAATGGTTTTTGCTCCAAAAAATAAAATCCATCACCTAGACAATGCAACAAGGTTCCCCCCTATTGCGGAACCTTGCCTTGGCGCCTTGAAAAACTATGATGTATTGTGGAACTCAATAAGTCCAATGACTATTTAGGTACATTCCTTGCCTTGACAAGGAAAAATACAATCAAGATAGAATTAACAACTAGGATTCATGAAATAATGTTCCTTACTAGACAATGTAAGTAACTTCTATTAGAATATTTTCAAGAAGATCCATTCAATTTGAGGAATGATATGAAATTATGAATTTACTTGAGAATGACAAGGTCAAACCACTATGGAGCAATAATGAAATTTAAAATCTTCTCTTTATAAGTTCAAGGATATCCTTTTTGAGATTTGACATTGATTTGATTTCGATGCATTGGCTTATAAGTGACAATATCACTTGTATGTTCTTTCAATATGGTCATATATTTTCTGATCAATTATTCAGAATAGTTCATTTTGTATAATGGTAGTGTTTTATCTTTTCAGTGTTACCCTAGTTGAGGCTGGTGCTGTAGGGAGTTTCCTGGGAGCAACAGGTGCAGACTCTACTTCAAATTGGTTTTAGATGAAAAGAATGGGGATAGGGAGTTAGAAGAAGGTGAGGCTGTTGGATTAAAGAGAGATGCTGGGTTGGAAGGTGGGCTTGGTAGAAGTGATTTGATGGAGGCTTCAGTAAAAGAGTTGAGTTCGAGTTATTGTAGTTGGTACTTGGTAAAGTGGGAGTTGAGTTGGGCCCCATAAGATCGGAAAATCAAAGCTTACCCTGAATCAGTGAAGAAACTTTGCTGTCGGCTTTAGTATAGTGTTTATTGGAGAAGAAGAAGACGGTTAGGCAGTTAAAAGATTTAAGGATTCTAAAAGTGGTCAACTGAATCTCATCACTAATGTTTTTTTCTCAAATCAAATTAGGTTAATGGGAATCAGGTCCTTCTAAAAGTTTTAAAAAAGTGTACAAACAGAAGGAAGTCAGAAGAGATAGACCCTCTTCTAAGTTAATTGACAGAGGGTCACCAACAAGTCAGATGGTGAACGCTTATGACAAGAGCATGAATTCTGAAAATGCAATTCAAATCTTCAAGGATGGAGAGGAGCGAGATGCTTGTCCAAATTTGGAAAGACATAAAGGAATGTCAAAGTTTAATGTGGCTGTGTCAGACAAAAACATGGATAATCTGATGGAAGAGCATTAATGTATTATCAATGGTTCAGAGTCTGAAATAGTTCAAGTTAAAGGTAAACTGTGCTTTCACGGATTTGTTGATAAGGAAGTTCAAGTTAGAAAGAGAGAAAAGGGTTTTAATGAAATTTCTTATTATGATTCTTTAAAAAAATGTTAGAAAGAGATTGGGTTTTGGGGGGGCAGAGAGGACTTTGCTAGGAAAACCTTTATGGAATTGGGAAAAAAGAGTGCTTCAATTTGGGCACCTTGAATGAAGATCATGTTTTGCAGTCTGATCATGATTTTGTGGATGATGAGTCAGATTAGAGTGAACGGGAGTTGTTCCAATTACGATATTTTGGGTTTGCATTTGGTTAGATGTAGGGTTTGTGTTTCAATTGAAGAATTTGGTTGCACTTTTGTTCTTTTGTTTGCCTGTGTGACTGAGTTGTGTTGAGTTACTAAGGTTGTTGAGTCTTCTGATGGTGCCTGGGCCACAAAGCTTGTATTTTTGTATACTTTTTCCTTTCTATATGAAGTTTTCTTTTTACTATCAAAATAAATATCTTTTCAGTGTTAACTGCATGATCTGCATCTCTTGTCTACATGCTTGAAACAGAATAATAGAGAACAGTTTCGAGTTATTCCAAAGGCCTCATCTAACAATATTTTTCAACATATTTCATATAAAAATGGAAAGACAAGATATGTTTTCTATAAACAAACCAAAAATGCATAATGTGCATGAGGTATTCTTTTTTCTTTCTTTATTTCTCTGTCTCTTTTGATGGGAGAGGAGTAATAAAATGAATCATTATGTATTTAGTTTAAAATAGATTATGGCTACTGAATGTGGTAGGATGCATGCCACATGCAATCACAAAAATAATACTTCATGTTCAGCAACACTACTACTTACAGAAACGGCTATAAAGAACTGACAGTTCACGTCTCATTGTCTCCCAACCTTCTCCATTATTCATAGGCCTACTTGCCTTCCATATTGCAAGAAGATACCTCATCTCAAAAATGGAGAAGACAACAAACTTGAAAAAAGCAGCTGTAGCAAAAGCATTGAACAAGGATTCTGCATGGAAACATCAGCAGCAAAATTTACTTAATGTATTAAACATCAGCAGAAACCATTACAGAAGAGCCACGACAAAGAAAATAGTTTCAAAAAAATTAAATGAGAAATTTGTATAAAAGCATACACAGCAACTTTTTCTTGGTGCACATGTACCAGAATGAAAAAATAAGGTGAAGAAAAAGGAAGGAGAAGGATATTCCAGAACTAATGGAAATTATATTAGACCAGAGTAAATGGCAGTTCTCCAAGGTCTAAGGCGGGCTAGCACATCAGACTTCAAGGAGTTGATCATTGAAGGAGACCCCAAAACCATCATTACATTGTCAAGGGGCTCCATGGAGGCTTAGAAACCAAATTAGAGAAGCCAGATCTCTAGTTCAGGTCTTACAAAGTGAGTTGTTTTGGGTGCCTAGGTCTGCAAACTCCTTAGCAGACCCTTTATCACGGGAGTGGGCCAGCCAGGGGTGAGCATGGGTCGGTTCGGTTCAGTTCCATGGCAGAACCTGAAACCTACCCTGCAGGGGTTGGTTCTAGGTTTTTGGAACCGGAACATACCCTGTGAAGGTCGGTTCCAGGGCCGGTTCTGGTAATTGGTGGTTCCGGGGCCGGTTCCGGTCTTGGTGGTTCCGGGGCCGATTCCAGGGTCTACTCATGCAACCTGTACTTTCTTTACCCTCCCCCTTCACAAAAAAAAAAAATTAAAAACTTATAAGTTAAATTTAAATTTTGTAAATATTACCTTTTACTTATTGTACACATTCAAATATTAAAATGAAAACAAATGGTCAAGTGAAACCATGGCCTTAACCATGAATGCTTGGGTTCAAATCTTCACATCCCCAAAAGTATCCTGGGGTTTATTTCAAGGCAAGTTTGGTTCCAAGGCAGGTTCCACCAAGGCCAGTTCATTGGGTCGGTTCAGGTAGGATAAACCCCTAGACCCTGGAACTGGCCTGGGTGGGGGTCGGTTCCAAGAATTTGGAACCAGACCCTACCCTGTAACAGATTGGATAGGGTCGGTTCAAAGCCAGTTCGAGGTCAGTTCCAGTTAGAACCTACCCATTTGCAAACCCCTAGGGCCAGCAGACAGTTTCTGGCATTGGGTGACTACGCACTTAATTGAAAGGAAGGGACCTAGGGGTACTAATGATGACTTGGGAGGAGAGAGAAGACTTCTATACTAGCTGCTTCAATGAGAATCTTGTCAATCTAGAAAACTCAATTTGGGCCAAGAGTCCATCAAATCGCCACCCAGATAAGGGGTAAAATGTTATCATACACCTAAGGATAGTTCATAAAGTTGGACATGGATCAACTTTAAGGAAGTCTAGAAGTCCATTCTTTTGGGAGAGGCCTAACCTCCTATGTATGGGTGTGACTCTCCAAATTTCTAAGTTATGATTGGATCTTGTTGAAACTAACCAGTTAAAAATAAAAAAGAAAAAAAAAAGAAATGCACTGAAAAATCATCCCTATTCAATGACTTTTTTCATTATTCCAGTATGTTCTTCCATAACTCAGAGAGTTATCCTCATTGTATTTGCCAAATTTTATTCCTATCTCTTGTTTCTTATTCACTACAAACCTCAGACTAAATTTTATATGGTTACTGGGAATTTGCACTGCTGTAAATCTTGCAGCAAACAAATTGAAAGTGGCATGTATTTTTTTTATGTATTGACATATTATATATTATTTATATGTTTGTTTACTTTATTATTATACAAAACATATGTATATTTAAATTTCACTAATGGGAAGATGACAATAATCAGCTTAAGGGATTGTTCCAGAATACATACATTGAAATTTTGGGGTCAATTGGTTAAATGGGACAAGGGGTTCTTCTTTCTTATGGCTTTCCAATTGCAGCCTCTAACTGTTTAGAAGATGAATAATAAGCAATTATAATTAATGACTTAAGAGAGTTGTATAAAAAGTTGATTCAATCTTTAACCCAACAGTCCCCCACTTGGGCCCTACAACTGAATTTATCCACTAGCTGCACTAAATAAAATTATTCAGTCAAAATGCCAAATTGCATTAAAGGGTAAAGAAGCTTGCACAGATTAGGGGACACTCCAGAACTATATACTAATACAGGGACACTGATCATTCATGAGACTTACCAACCAATATTCCTGCAGTTAGATGTAAAAGACAAAGATAAGCATCCATAATAGCTTGTTGTCCAATCATTAAAATTGACACTTTAGCTGCTCCCTGACAGAAAGGTTTACAATACCTCATTAGTTTTAGTCCAAGGATATTGAAGGATAAAATGGCACTAAAACAGTATCTAACTTAATATATATATATATATATATATATATATATATATTTGTGTGTGTGTGCCCCCCCCCCCATACACATATATGGGGTCCTCAACAACAATCAGAAAATCTTCCATTAATTTGTGTAAGGATAACAGGAAATGATTGTGAGACAATCTTACAGATTGAGTGTTGCTATGCTCCATCTGCCGAATTAACAGAAGAACTTGAAGGAAAGAGACCTGACAAAAATGTCAAGGACAGCACCAAGAACAAATTGGTGATAACATAACAAAGAAGACAAAGCAATAATGTTCTTTGAAGGATACAAAGGTGACCATCAAGGTATAGTTAACTGCTTTGTTGTAGTAGACTTCAATGTTGACAGAAGTAGCATTTAATACTATAGGTGAGAAGCACTCTCCTTCATCATCCGCAGAAGGACTCTCTATTAACCCTTGCAGATGATAACGTTCCTGGTCTCCATCTGCCAGAAGGTGGAAAGTAACTTATAGTCGAATAAATAAATAAATATTCCTTGGGATGTTAGCATAAACTCATGCTATACGTAAGTTTTGCTGATAAAAGAACCATGTACACATGAGAGGGGGGATTCATGAAATTTGGACTGATGAATTCAATTCAAATACCACTTTGGGTTGATGAGACTTGAGAAATTTGAGCTGCAATTTCCAAATTACAATGCTTCTCTATGTCAAAGGTAGGTGCTGCAAGAAGAAAGTATAAGATCACTAACGATCACTATAACATAATTCTGAAATTAACTCATTATTGACTGTTGAGAGGTAGAAAATGTACAGTTTTTCTTTCTCCAAATCTTATCTCGGGAAGACTCTTGAAACACTTGAGATGAGAAAACTCCGAGCTGTTCAAAACAAGAAAAATTAAATAGAACAAGTTAATTGAAATCTATGTCATGGAGGACAGTTCAAAATCAGATGAATCCACTTCCCAATTCTAAAGTTCCTTCAACAAGCAAATACTAGCCACCAGAATTGTTTCTATCTGGGCCAGATGCATCTTGGGTCTCGCCTAACAGTGGAGACCTTAAGCCCAAGAACAGGTAAAAATACAAATCAGAACATTTCAATGTAGTTTAAATAATGATTACTTAATATTAGCCACCTTCTTTCATTTCTGTTCTTTTTTCTTTGCCCTTTTTTATACTTGCATCCTCTATAACTGAATAGGAAAAGTGGAATAAACTTGTCCTTTTATGGAAATTATCTATAGCTGTAATTTGTACCATGCACATGACAGAACCTATGCCTGAAAATTAAAACTATCACTTATATCATCATCATCAGACTTTTCACACTAGTGATGTCAACGGTGAAAGTCCTATTACTCCTGCTCCAACTTCAGTAAGAGAAATAAAGTGAAAGAAAGAGAGAAAAAGCAGAGAAGGAAAGAAGTAGAGGAGAGATAGAGAGGAAGAGAAGAAAAAAGGGAAGGCAAGCAAGGAGAAGTCATACCAACCCTCCTCACTGTCAACCCAACTTGTATTAACATTTTACTGATTGCTGAAATTACAACAATGCTCCTAGGTAAGTTAAAACAGATATAAGAGAGAAAAATAACAAGGGAAAAAGACAAGTATCCCCCTGTCAACTAATCCTAACACTCCCTTTCAAGTTAGAACATATATATATCATAAAGTTCCAGCTTGTTATAAATATAATCCATCCTTCAATGACCCAAGCTTTTAGTAAAAATATCAGCTACTTGGTCTTCAGACTAGACATAGGGAGTAAAAATATCTATACCTGTTACTTTCTCTCTCACAAAATGACAATCAACTTCAATATATTTGGTTCTTTCAAGAAACACTGGATTGGAGGCAATGTGTTGTGACTTTGTTGTCACAAAACAATTTAATGGGTTAACTAACTGTGATATTCATCTCCTTAAGAAGATGCTTCAACCAGACTATCTCACAGGTAGCATGAGCCATTGCCCTGTATTCAGCTTCAGCACTACTCCTAGGAGTCCTAGCAACCACACTCTGCTTCTTGCTCTTCCAGGTGACAAGGTTTCCACACAAGAAGGTACAATAACCTGTAAAAGACTTCCTTTCCATTGCAGACCTTGTCCAACCTGCATCTGAATACCCTACTACGGACATGTCTCTCCCTTTCTTATACAACAGCCCCCGACCAAGAGCACACTTTAGATACTTCAACACCCTCATAACACCATCCCAATGAACAATTGTAGGGTTTTGCATGAATTGACTGAGGACCCTAGCACTAAAGGAAATGACAGGCCTAATGATGGTAAGATAGATCAGCTTGCCTACCAATCTCTAGTATCATATTGGGATCAATAGGAGTTTCAATAGGTTTGGATCCCAACAACCCAGTTTCGTCTAGCATGTCCAAAACATACTTCCACTGAGATAGAGATTCCCCACTTTGATCGGGCTACCTAAATTCCAAGAAAGTACTTCAAGGAATTGTTGCAACTCAGTAATTCCATTTGCATCACTACCAATAAGAACAGTATCATCAACAAACACTGCTAGTATGGTTATTCCAAATGAAGAGTCACTACTAAACACAAAACGATCAACATTGCATTTTTTTCAAGCCAAAATCTTGCACCACACTACTAAAACGAACAAACCATGCTTGTGGTGACTACTTCAGCCCATAGATAGCTTTCCTCAATATACCTTCCTTGACTCCCCCCGAGCAACATACCCAAGAGGTTGCTCCATATACATCTCTTGAAGATCACCATGGAGGAAGCATTATTGACATCAAGCTGAAACAGAGAGCAATCAAAGTGGGCAGCTAAAGAGATGAGCACTTGTACAGAACTTTATTTTAACCATTGGAGAGAAGGTCTCTAAATAGTCCACACCATAGGTCTGAGTATACCCCATAGCAACAAGTTGAGCTTTGAACCGTTTAATACTCCCATCTTGACGATATTTAACTATATAGACCCACTGACAACCAACAACATGCTTCCCAGGAGGTAAGGAAGTAAGATCCCAAGTATTATTTGATTGAGGAGCATGAAATCCTTCATCCATCGCCTTCTTTCAGTCAAGAGATGAGAGGATTTCCTGTACAAATTATAGTACATGGTAGGGAAACAAAGGATAAAAGGGAAATGAACCGTTGATGTGAAGGAAATGAACAAAGGAAATATATCAAGAAAAGGGGTGATATATATAAACATGCTTACCCTTACAAAGAGCAATAGGAAGATCAAGATCTGAGGGTGGTGGATGTGTCAACAACAAAGACTCTGGTAGTGTGTTAGAAGCTAGAGCTAGATCAACTGCTAATGATGATTCCGGCTGCCAATCACGTCTAGAGTACACTCTGTGAATCAATGGTTGAATAAGCTCCTCCACAGTAGGTAAGGGGATAAAGACATCACCGGAGTTAGAGGGACAAGGAATAGAAAGAGAAGGTTCACGTCCAAAAAAATAAGGTAAACTCTCAAAGAAGGTAACATCCAGGGCAACAAAGGCTTTCCTTAGAACAAGATTATAACACTTGTATCCTTTTTGAGTATGAGAGAAACCAAGGAAAACACATCCGATAACTCTAGAGTCAAATTTATCATGGCCCAGACCTAATTTGTGAACAAAGAACACGAGTAAGAAGAGAGAAATAGAAGGAAACAAGATATAAAAAGGAAACTCACCATCTAAGACTAAAGAGGGTACATGGTTTATGAGAAAACAAGAAGTGAGAACTACATCACTCCAATAGATTTTAGGGGCTAACATTTGAATCAACAAGGCACAAGCAATTTCAATCACATGGTGAATCTTTTTCTTAGCCACACTGTTTTGCTAAGGAGCATGTGAACAGGAGGGCTGATGTATAATATCGTGAGAGTCAAAATAAGACCAAAAACTATTATGAAGATATTCTTTGGCATTATCAAAACGAAACACTTTAATGCATACACCAAACTAATTCCTTCTCAAAACATGAAAAGATAGAAAAATAGAGAACAATTCTAAATGGTCCTTCATTTAGTAAAACCATGTCATTCTTGAATAGTCATCAATAAATGTTACACAATATCCGAATCCATTATAAGATCGCACGTGACTGTGACTCTAAGCATCTAAGTGGGCTAAAGCAAAAGGACTCAAGACTCTCTTATCTCCTCTGGGAAAAAAAGACACTTTATGATGTTTACTTAGCCAACGTGACTCACAATCCAACTGAGTTAGACTCCAAAGTAGGGACTAACTTCTTCAAGACACATAGAGAAGGTGACCAAAATGACAATGCCACTGGTGTGGCAAGAAAAGAATGGAGAGCTTCCTAAGGAGCATGGTCATCCAAGTAGTACAATCCTCCAACTTCAAGACCACCACCAATCGTCTTCCCCGTCATAAGATCCTAAAAGACATAGCATGAAGGATAGAGGTTACTAAACAATGAAGAGCTTGAGTAAGCTTCTTTATAGACAACAGATTAAAGGAAAACTTGGGAACATAAAAAATAGAGCGCAAACTAAGGTCAAAATCAAGAGACACATTACTAGTACCAGCAATGGTGGAAGAAGATCCATCAGCTAAAGTATCAATCTAGGATGTACCATGTAGAAGGAGATGATGAGGATAAAACATATCTGAGGAGCCAATCATATGGTTTGAAGCCCTATAATCAATTACCCAGGATGAAGGTGTAGAACTATAAACAAGGCAGGCAATACCTGACTTCACAAGTGTAGCAGTGGTAGTACTAGTAGAGGCAAACTAGCGAAGTTTCTCATATTCCACGCATGAGATAGAGATTGCCTTTATTCTTACTAACATTAGAAGCATGAGCATTTTCAATGACACTAAAGACTCCCAAAATCACCTTCCACCATAGCATGGTTAGCCCAAGAAGATGGTAGGCCATAAAAACCATAACAAAAGTTGACTATATGACCTTCTTGTCCACAATGTGAGAACTCATGAGCTGAACTATGACCACCACCACCACCTCTTGCACCTCCTGCCTCTCTACCACCCCCATGTCCACCCCTGGGCCCACAGCCAAAACCCCTCACACTACCTCCACCTCTACCACGCATACCTCCTCTGGAAGCTACCATGGTTGATCTCTTTGAAGATGAGGCATGATCACTATGTAGAGTTAAGCCTCTCCTTATGTGGGAGAAAACCTCGAACAAGGATAGAAGATCACTACTACCTAAGATTTGGGCACGAAACGATTCAAATTCAAACCTCAACCCCAATAAAAACTTTGCAACATCTAGATGTTCTCTTTGTTCTTGTTGTGTCTTCAAATCAATGGATAGGGGTTGATAAGTGTTAAAGTGAGCCGAATAGGGGTAGTTTAGTCATCTCATGTTTGTTAAGTACCTTGCTTATGTGGCAGTTTTATTAGAGATACTCTGCCCACACTTAAGTAAGGGCAGTTTAGTCTTTGTAAAGGTTATTAGAACTTAATAACCATTAGGGGGTCGAATGAACAGTGTACGAATCAGTTTTGACTAAACCCTCCTGTTCTCTCTTTCTCTTTTCTTCTTCTTCATCTTCTTCTTCCTTCTCTCCTGGTTCGGGTTACTGTAGTTGCATTCGAAACAATAAGCATTCAGTTCATTCCTTAATCTTTTTAAAGACACATAATATTCTTCAACATTTTTATCCCCTTGTTGAAGAAAAAAAATAATCTTGGTATAACTAGGAAATTCTTGTGACATTGTCTTGTCCAGAACATAGTTGCTTGGCATGGTCTCAAACCTCCCTGGCTATGTCTAGAAACATGAGATTCACACTAATATGATTCTCCATATTGTTCCAAAAAATAGTCTTAAGGATACGCATGGAAATCAGGCGTCTCATCTTCTTTCATGCGTATCAGACCTGTATTAGGGATGTATTGGGGCATATCAGTAGCGTAGCAACAAAAAAGATACGCCCAAAAACTGAAAAAAAAAATAAAGGGGAAAAGCAAGTTTCTTTTCCCTGAAATAATCCTTCTTTCACCCCCCAAATGACTCTAAAACTCCAAACCTCATTCCTAGAGTGCTAGATTTGCAAAACTTTGCAAGAAACAAGTGTGAATCATTAATTTTTTTTGAAGATGTTTCAAATTTTGAAAAAATATGGCAAAAATAGGTAAGTTTTTTTCAATTTTCTATAATATCTTGTAATTTCTTTTTTTCTTGAACATTTAAATTTATGTTGACCTACATTTCTTACATTCAAAATCACAATTTTTTTGTGTTATCAGTAGATTTATGGAAATTTCATGAAGATATTTAGGGAAAATATAAATTAACAAAAAATTTTGAAAATGTAATTTTTCTCTGCCTATAAAGACTAAATATGTTTTAGATCTATGGATTTATCTATCATATCCATAGAGAAATTGAAATTTCGTCTTTATTATTTTTTATTTTTATATTTTTAGAATTAAAAAATAAATAATAATTAAATATAATTTATCATTTGACCACAACAATTGAATATATTATAATTCTATGGATGATCTATCATATCCATAAACCAATTGAAATTTCTTCTTTAATAATTATTTTTTATTTTTTTATTTTTTTATTTTTTTATTTTTTTATGTTTTTAGAATTAAAAATTAATTATATTTTATCATTTGATCACAATGATTGAATATATTATAATTCTATGGATGATCTATCATATCCACAAAGCAATTGAAATTTCTTCTTTAATAATTATTTTTTGAATATATTATATAATGTTTATTTATTTTTTATCATTTTTGGAAATAAACAATAAATAATTATTAATTATATTTTCACTTAGAAGTTGTGCCAATGCATGTTTTATGGTTGGATAGGAGAGTTGGGTTTTTTCCATCCCATAAAACATTAAAACTTAAGAATTATAATTTATAAATTATAGTTAAACATAGGATTTTTAATGAAATTGTTAACTACAATATATTTCTTCATGAAACCATTAAAATATATTAATTTAATGTATATACACCTCATTGAGGTCTTATACTTAGTATTATTGATGCATTTTTATGATTTATTAAAGTATTTATAGTGTTTCCAAGCATATCTATGCGTATCTTAGTTTTTCTCCAATACGCATGCGTATCCACGGCGTATCCCAATACGTCTCTTAAAATTGCCTTTCCAATACATTTGGCATTTCCAATACTTTGAACCTTGCCTCTTGTAATGAAAGATACCTCAAATAACTTGGCCATGGAATATAATTAGTACCATTAAGTTTTAGTGTAGTTAATTGAGAAACCACGAAATCTAATTACACAACTATAATAGGTTTAGCGTTACTATTTGATGAAGTCATCAGTATGAGAATAAATCATCGGTGTATCACTTAAGCAAACTGTCAAACAACCAGTATACACCTACTGTAGCACTCTTTTTCCTTGGTGTAAACACCAAGAATCACAACACTTCTGCTTTAGAAATGCTATGGAAGCATCACACACTTACCACAAGATGTCACCACACATTGAGGAGCACCACCAACTTTCAAAACACCGCAACCTAAGGCATTAAAGCCTCTTTTCCAAGGGGGCGATCAGTCCTCTTGAGTCCTTTTTCCCTTCCAACAAAGAATAGAGAATATTCTCTATTCCTAGGGCACAAAAAGAGAGACGTGAACAGTGACAGTCACCCTTAATGCTCTAATACCATGTTCCAACTTCAGTAAAGAGAAAATAAAGTGAAAGAAAAAAAAAAGAAGCAAGGGAAAGAAGTATAGGAGAGAGAGAGAGAGAGAAAAGGAAAAGAAGATGATAAATAATGGGATGTACCTCATTAAAAGCCAAATTGTTCAGAAAAATGTGCAGCAGGTTGAAGGGTACAACACTGGATCTCCCAATACCCTTAGCACAAGTAAAATAAAGCAGGAACTATTACAAATAACAACATACAAATTACAACCCGGTCCTGGGCATCCCCAATCTAAAAAATCCTTGCCAACCCCAGCCTTAGCCAAAGAACCAACCAGCATGTTGACACTCCTAGGCACCCACTTGAATGAGACGTTCAAGGAAGCACCTAGAGATTGAGCCAGTCTGCCTAGAGGTCTGAATTTACACAGAATTTGAACTTGAATTGTCATCCATCTTTAGCACCATTTCATAGTCACCCTCTACTTCCACATTCTTCATTTCCTGCCTAGACAACAACTTTAATCCTTGAACTAAAGCCAGAAGTTCAGCTCTTAAAGAATTCCCCTGACCCACCAGACTGAAAAACTTAGAATAAAACTGCCACCATGATCTCTAACAACACCCTCCACACCCAAGGCCCCCGGGTTTCCAATGCAGCAGCCATCAAAGTTGAGTTTGAACACCTATGTGGCAGGAGGGGACCATTCTACCATCCTTTGTTGTCTTGTAATCTGAAACCCAGCCACCACCTGCCACTCCCTAAGCAAATCATTAATAGAAATGCCCTGGAGTTCCCCACTTATCACAGCCTAATGCGCTACCCTCACCTTTGTAAGTACAAACACTTCCTCAACCTGTTTATACCTTTCTTCAAAAATCCTTGCATTTCTTTCACCTCATAATCCCCATAGTACCGCCCACTTATACATTGCCATGAAATATTTTGTCTTCGTGTAGAGCCTCCAAACACATCTATTCTAAATAAATCCACTATTGCAGCTGGCACCACCCACATTTTGCAAACAATGAAAAGAAAAGCTACCACAATCTAGAAGCATAAGAACAATGTAATAAAAGATGGTAAGTTTTTTCCCCGCTCTTCAAGCAAAGAACACACACATGGGGAAGAGAAAGACCAGTGTTTCCATTTCCTTTGGAGCCTTCCATCGGTGTTGGTGATTTGGTTGACAGCCTCCCAACAAAAAATGAAAAATAAAAAAAATTTCTTGACTCGGGGGGTAATTGGGCTACACCACACCTCTTTCACAGGAAAAAGTTGGTACTTTGTAAGGGTAGAAAAGGTTTTAGAAAAGGAGGCACAAGTAAAGCAACCATTGGTATTAGGAATCCAAATTCTCTTGTCACACCCCAACAATGACAAGTTAATGTTTTCAAGTAGGGTTACAAGAGAAACCAGCTCTTTTCATTTTATGAATGAATGGTATTTTATTTAATAGAAATAGAAATAGTACAAACACTCCAAGAGGAGGCACAAGGTGTTACCTCCCCTTAAGGATAGTTCCAAACCCAAACTCTTCTCAGATTACAGTTACATAGCACAAAACAGAGAAACCCTTGAAGCCCCTTGTTTAGCTAGAGAATCTGCCATGGCATTGGCCGGTTTGCTAACCCACTAAAATCTAATTGACATAGTTCTTGTAAGCCATTTAACTTTTTTGATGATATCCCTGTAGCCCTAAACAACAGTATCCAAGTCCGACAGCCATCCAATCTGTAGTCCTTGTACCGCAGCTAGTAACTCAGCCCTTGTAGAGCCTGAAAATAAGGAGAGAATGTTACTATCCATATTCCTCAAGATCCCTCCTATGCCCGAAGGTCCTGGATTGCCTTGACTGCTCCCATCAAAGTTCAACTTTACAATCCCCTCCAGAGGGGGTAACCACCTTGCTTGTGTTTTGGTTTTTTTTTTTCTTGGATGAAGTGGAAGTCACTGCTGACCAGCTCCTTTGAAGGTCATCACTAGAGTAGTCCACAAAGAAATCAGTACTCTTTAACCAAAGGATTGCCCTTGTCAATATACTCTTTATTTCAGCATGCCTTCTCTCCTAGAATATTCTAGCATTTCTTTCCTCCCAAATGCTCCATAAGAGAGCTGCCCTAATACATTTCCACATTAACTTCCCTCTCTTCGTTGGCCACCCAAAAGTAGATGGGTCAAAAAGCAGATTTACTTCAAATGGCAAGTTCCACCTGCACCCAAACAGCATAAAAACCAAATTCCAAAAATCTTCACTAAAGGAGCAAGAGATCAGTAGGTATAACAATCAGTGATTTAAAAGGTGCACCTAGGCACACAGGCGAGGCGCATTTCAGGGTATGTACCTCGCCTAGGTCCTAGGCGCAGTCCTTTCAAAAGGCGCATACCTGGTGCGCCTAGGAATGCGCCTAGTGCGCCTTGTGCCTCAGCCCAGGTGTGCGGCTTTTGAAAATTTGACGCTTTTTTGCCTTTCCTGAACATAGCGGCTGGGCCGGGGGCTCCGCCCTTGAACAAGTCGTGCCCCTCGAGGCAAGCCCAAACAAGTCCATGTTAGGTCTTAAATTCTTAGTTTTCACACAAAAAATAATGATTTTATAGTTTTACTTGTTTTTTAAGAAGACATTTTATTAGGATGAATGAATGAACAACATTACCAAATTGGGTGTATCAGAAAAGGCGCCTCGCCTAGGTCACAGAATCAGGAATGTAATATGTTTTTCATTTCATTAGCTACGTGAAGTAATAAAATTGAGTGAAAAAAGAAATTAGAGGCTTTAAATGCTTGAAAATGTTTTATATGTTTGATTTTATTTCTAAATTCTCATTTGAATATGTTTTACATAATTACATCTTATGTTTATGTATTTTAGGGTCCATTTGGTTTGTAGTCGGAATCAAAATCCTCCTAAATCGGAATCGGAATGGTCCATTCCCATAGTCTGTTTGGTTCACACAGGAATGGGAATGGGAGTTAAAATCAGCAGGAATGGGATTTCATTCCCAAGGGAGGGGCAGGGAATGACCATTCCCTCAAATGGGGGAATACCATTCCAGTAAGAATGGGAATGCGATTCCGATTCCGCCCAACTAATTGGAATCGGAATAGCCCATTCCGATTCCGATTCCAGACCCCTATTCCAGCAAACCAAACAGACCCTTAATTTTGGATAATAGATTCTCTAAAACATAATTATATAATTTAAGTTTATATCTTTTATTAATATTATGTTTTTTGAATTTTTTGGCATATTTTTGAAATTTCTGATATTTTTTTCATTTTTTAGCATTTTTTTTATAATTTTGCGCCTTGCTCCAAAAAGGTGTGCACCTCGCCTTGCACCTTGCGCTTTTAAAACACTGATAACAATCCTCATTCTACACTTTACATAAAGTACACCAGTTAGGGGACAAGCATAAATAAGGTCTCTTCTTTTGCAAGTTGTCCACAATATTAATTTTACCATAAAAAACTTCCCAACAAAAACCGGCTATTCTAGGTGGAATAGGCCTTGACCAAATTTCTTTGATTGGGAACAACAAAGGGGAAGGAGTAAAGCAAAGGAACTTAAAGAAGGATGAACAAGAAAAGGAGCCACTCGAAGTCAAAGGCAAAATTCTTCTATCTGGTTTAAGAGGGTCCAGATAGACAAAATTGAGTAGAAGTGGGAGCTCAAAGATAGAAGCGGATTCCTCATCCCTCAAACCTCTACGAAACCCAAACTCCCAATCTAGAGACAACAGGAGAATGGGGGGAGAAACAGACTCCTTTTTATAGAGGGAAATACAAAAGAGGGAGGGGAAGAGGTCTTCTAGAGGTTGGATGCCCACCCAAACATCTTCCCAAAACATAACCTAATTACCAGTGTAGACATCATACCTTACAAACTTGAGGAATTTTGAAAGGATGCCAAAAATTGCCTCCCAAGGTGTTGTGAGAGAAACTCATCGAGATACCCAACATCCCAACCAAATTCAGAACAGACGTGGATACTAGCCACCACCTCGTGCCATAGTCTCTCCCTTTCCAAAGGCCACCTCCATAACCACTTGCCAAAAGAGCTTCATTCTTATTAACTAGGTTCCCTAACCCTAAACTCCCTTGTTCCTTGCTTCGACTCACCACCTCCCACCTAATCAAATGGTCCTTTTTTTCTTCACTTAGCTCCCCCAAGAAGTCCCTCATCACTTTTTCTATCTTCTTGGCTTCCCTAGAAGGTATCCTAAAAACAAATAGAAAATAGATGGGTAGGTTAGCAAGAATGGCCCTAATCAAAGTCATTCTGCCCCCCAAAGAGATATAGTTCTTTTTCCATGCAACCAGCTTTTTTTCAAACTTTTCCACCACTGGGTTCCAAAACCTACTTTTCTTTGGATTTGCACCTAGGGGGAGTCCTAGATAGATTAAGGGCCAAGCAGAAAGAGGACACTCTAAGCAGGCAGCAATAGACTCTAACTCCCTGCCCTCCACATTTAACCCCACCATACGGCTCTTCTCAAAATTTATTTTCAAGTTTGAGGCATTCTTAAAGAGAATTATTAGACTCCTCATATTCTTTACCCCTAACAAATCACATCCCTCAAAAAAAGTTATGATATCATCTGCAAACTGAAGGTGGGTTACCAGGACTTGATTTCTTCCTTATCTCCATCCTCTTATTAATCCAGCTCTGTCTACTTCTGACAAAAGTCTACTAAGCGCATCAGCAACCAATGTGAATAGGAAAGGGACAGTGGATCACCTTGTCTCAGGCCCCTAAGTGCTAGGAAGAAGTCCTTTGGTACCCCATTAACTAGAACTGAATAATGGCAAGATGTAAAACAGCCAGCTATCCACTTGCACCATCTATCCCCAAATCCACACTTCCTAAGCATCTCTAACAGAAAACTCCAATCCACTAAATTATAGGCCTTTCCAAGATCCAATTTGCAAACAAATTCTTGCCTACCCAATCTCCTCATCTCTTCCAACTTTCATTTGCTATTAAAATCTGATCAACAATTTGCCTACCATGAACAAAGGAGCCCTGAGCTTGACTAAAGAGGGGGGTAAGTTCCTTTTTGATCCTCAAAAATAAAACCTTAGAAAATTTTATAGATGTTTGTAACCAAACTAATTGGTCTAAAATCTTTAGAATGTTTGGCCGCCTCCTTCTTTGGAACCAAGGCTAGGAAAGTAGCATTAACTCCACGACTAATGACAGACTATTCCTCGAATTCTTTAAAAACCTCCAACAAATCTCCTTTAATCATGTCCCAACATTCTTAAAAGAATGCCATAGTAAAGCCATCTGGCCTTGGTGCCTTAGATCTATCCATTGAAAAAACTGCTTGTTGGATTTCCTCCTCAAAATTCCTTTGCAACCAACTTTTAATTTCTTCAGAAAGTGTAGGCCATTCCAAACCAACCAACTCCACTCTACTAGCTAGAGGTTTCCTCAAGATAGATTTGAAGTGGACTACAAAACAATTGGCTATTTCCTCTTGAGAGTCCAACTCCACTCCATCCACTTCAAGTTTAGTCACCAAGAGAAACCAGCTCATTTGTTTCATTATCCCTTAATGGTTTTCTAATTTTTTCAAACCCAAGTCCCAAATTTAGCCATTCCCTCCCAAGGTTACCATTTCAGAAACTAGTTTGTTTTTAGAATTGGAGAAGTTATAAATCTTAGGGAAGGCTTGGCACAAGGGAGAATCCCCCCACTATCTTATGCTTTGCATGAAAGTAGGCAATAACGTCAAAATCAATTTCCAAGGGCTCCTCAAAGTTGCAGCCTTAGTAGGCCCCGAGTCCCATCCATTTGGGTGCAACCCATAGATGCTCTTGATCACCAAATGCCATAAAGCCTCTCTTTCTTTTAGGAACCTCCACAACCATTTCCCCAACAAAGCCAATTTTTTTCTTGAATCCTTCCTATTTCTAACCCTCCCATCTCTTTAGGTTTTCATTGCTCTTCCAATTTCATCATATGACTACTCTTATTGTCCCCTAGATCCAACAAGAAGTCCCTAATGATTTTCTCAATTCTCCTCACCACCTTAAGTGTAAACCTAATAAGATGTTTCTATTCTATCTCACTGGATTTCCAAGAGAACACTGGTCAAAATTTAGTTTTGGAGATCCTGAAGGAGGGACCTATACCACAGGAAGCACTTCTCTTCAATAGGAAGTAACAACTAAAATAAAATTTATAGTTATTAAATTTGAGCATCACTACAAGATAACTTTTCGGTATCATCATCAAAATTGTGTTTTTTTTACAAGTAAAATTTCATTAAAAAATCATTCTCAGCAAAATAAGGACTGTTACAAGCATCCCAGCAGGAGGCGGGAGGTGCAGCTTCACCCTTTAAAAGAAAAGAAACAGCACAAAATTACAATTGGGCCCAATACAACTGATCTAGATGCTACTTGTTTGGCTAAGCAACCAGCAAATGAATTCGCCTCCCTTCCCACCCACTGTATGATCATCATCAAAATTGTGTTAATAAAGAAAAGTTGCATCACTATATGAAGTTGATTGGTTACCAAGTGATATGGAGTAGCCAAAAAATAATCTTCATCTTGGCCAAGCTCTCCTTCTCTTCCACTACAAAAGAGATAAGGACAAGGGAAACATCAAGTATCAAGTAGATGTAAAGGAAAATGCACAACTATTGCAAAAAATTGATCAGGCAGAGTGAATTAAACTACATATTGAACGCAAAAATCCTTGCCAATCAAAATGTTTGAAAAGCACAGATATTTACTTAGCACAGAATAGTTAGGGGTAGGAGAGGTACCAACAGAGCAAATATAAGAAGGCATAGCAGACAATAAATTGCCAAAACCCACCATCCCCAAGAATTAAACATGTTGCACCTATCAAATATCATTTCTGACAACTTCCATAATACCTGATGCATCTAAGTTGCCTGAGCTGCAACCATCAAAGTTTAATTTCCTTTTACTTCAGGAGCCCTCTATTCAACAATTATTTGCTGGCTTCCTTTTTTTTTTTTTTTATTGATCAGCAATGAAGATGAATTCATTATTACAACCAAAGGTTGTATTTACAATCAAGGAAAATAAAGTGAGCATAGCCACTACTATCTCACCCCACCACAAACTTTTGTATGTTTGAGCACAAAATAATTGTTGCTGTTACCCACCCCACCCTGGTTTAGCCAGACTATTGGTTGATTTTTGTACCCATTGAAATTCAAGCTGCATGTCTCTTGAATACCATTTAAAGTGTCTGATTTTATTTCTGAAGCTCCACACCATTATTTTGCTGTTTTCTAATGGAATATCCTGCAATAGCCTGCCAACCCATCAAAAGATTGTCCATCTCTTCTCTTCCTAGCTACAAACCTTCTCTCTTCATGTTCTTCTTTCTCAAGGTTAAAACCTGCATGTTAATGCTTCATCTTATACTTTCTTGCTTACCAGTGAAACTTCTAAATTACTAAGAACGTGTGTGAGGGTGCAACAACCAATGCTAGAACACTAGTGGGAGTGGGTATTAAATTTACAATTACAATCAGACTTCATCAAGGTTCAATGCACCTTATTTGTTTGCACTAGCCATAGATGAACTAAATAAGCATATTCAGGAGGAGGTCCCATGGTGTAATTTGTTTACTCTGTAGTGAGAATGGGTCAAATGGGTCTTGGTGTTTTTTATTTCTTTTAAGTAGTGTCTAAGGTTATGTTTGTTGGTTATGGGCCTTAGTAATGGTTTTTTTTTTCTTTAATTATTTCTTTAGTATTGGCCGCCCCATTAAGGGCATCCAAGTAATTGTACTTAATTTAGAATTAAGTTAATAAAAGAGATCAAGGGGGCTAGAGAGAGAGTTTCGACTCATCTTTTCTCTCTTCCCTTATCTTCTTCTACAACCTACTGCTGATACCTCTTTCTTCTCCTTTCTCTTCCTTTCTTTCTTTCTTTTCCTATATTTTCTAAATTACTGCAGGTGTATTTCTCAACTTGTATCAGAGCGGGTCTCACTTTTGATTTCTTTCTCTTTTCTTTGCCCATACACAGTGTGTATGGAGAATTAATCGGTTGATCAATCAACAACTTATGCAACCCAATTATGAGGGTTTTTTGGAGAGTTTTTGTGGAGGTTTTCATCCTTAGTTGAAGCCCAAAGCAGGTTCTTGGAGATTTTTCCCGAAAACCCTAGATAACTAGAGAAGTCTTGTTACAGGTCGTAGAGACTATTTGAACCAGGTGCTTGGAGATCAAAGGTAATCCTTTTGATTTCTTTTAAGGGTGGTTTTGGTTGGACTAAGTTCTGGAACCTCTAGTAGGAGTGGTTGAAGTCTCTCTCTCTCTCTCTCTCTCTCTCTCTCTCTCTCCATCCTACCAAGTATTGTGAAACCCTATTTTTGGGAGGTTGAAGGGTTGTTCTTTGCTTAGAACAATAAATCTAGCCTAGTAAATCCCTAATTTGATTTTTGTATGCATCCACTCACTCAATGGAGAAAACTGGAGGAGAGACCAAATATTCCATAGATTTGGACATAGGGGATCAATAGAGAATCATTTTAGGGTTGTGACTATTGTGAAGTTGGATGGGACCAATTATTTAGCCTAGTCTCAATCTATTAAAATACATGTGTAGTAGAGGAAAATGGGGTCACATTACCGGGAGCAAGAAATCGGAGGAGGAGGATCCTACCTATAAAAGATGGATGTAAGAAAACTACACAGTAGTGGATTGGTTAGTGAATTCTATGCAACCACACATTAGTTAGCATTACCTGTGAATGGAAACTGCAAAAGAAGTGTGGGATAGTGTTACGGAGACGTATTTCCAAAAACTTAATGTTGCTCAGGCCTACAAATTGAAGCATGATGTGACTAATCTAAGACAGAGGAAGAAGCCCTAAGTTGTTTACTTCTCTATACTGAAATTTCTTTGGTAAGAGATTGATCTGATGGAGACTGTTGTTTGGGGTTGCACAAAGGATGCAGAAACATATAGGAAGTTGGTGGAGAGAAATCGGGTCTTTGAGTTCCTCACTGAACTCAACTCAAAGTATGATACTGTGAGGCAGAATGTTTCAGCAAAGGATGAGGTGACTTTGTCTCAGGCATATGCTATGGTGAGCAGTGAGGAGAGCAGAAGACAGGTTCAATCTGTCGAGCCGCAAGTTGATCACTATGCCAAGGCCAGAGTGAAGCCGAATATTAACACTGAGAAGAAAGATATTATCTGTTGGAAGTTGCACCTATAGCTCATTCCTACCAGACTCAAGAAAGAAAATGGTGGAAAAAGGTTTGAAATTGGAAAAGGTGGTAATGCAAATGTAGCCACCTCCTCACAAGGTGAACAAGGACAAGGTGGAGAGAAGTCAGTGGGAGAATAGCTTGTAGCCGCCAAGGCTGAGTATGAGAAGTATGTCGAATAATCAGTCATTTGTAGTCCATTGCTACAGCTCCTTCAGAGACTGTTCCTTCTTCCGCATATGCTCACTCAGGTATTCGTGCCACTGCACATCATGCTTCTGTCTCAGGTACTCATAAACCCCTTTGGATAATTAATTCTAGTGCTTTTGACCATATGACCAATGTTTTAAAGCTATCCACTTCTTACCGATTCCTTTCTGGCCAGAATAAGATATCCCTTGTTGATGGCTCTCTAATGCCCTGGCATTATCATTTGTTCTTCATGTACCTAAACTTAATACCAATTTGCTTTCGGTTAGTAATTTGACTAAATCTTTGAAGTGCAATGTAACCTTTTTACCTTCATATTGTGTTTTTAAGGACATGAAATCTCAGAAGGTGATTAGGAGTGGCCATAAGGCGAATGGGATCTATCTGTTAGACATGCCTGAGCAGAAACAAGTACAACCTAAGAGAACTGCATTTGTTTTAGAGTCCACTAGTTGCATTATGTTATGTCATAGCCAGCTGGTTCCTTTATCTTTTTCTTCATTAAGACAATTGTTTCCAGAGTTGTTTAAAGAAATCAGTCTGTAAAGTCTACATTGTGAGTCCTATGAGTTCTCAAAGCATTGTAAGAACACTTATCCTTTAAGTAATAAAAGATCGACAGATCCTTTTAATATTGTTCACTCTTATGTGGGGGCCTTATCATTTTACCGTGTATAGGTGGCTATAGATATTTCATCATGTTTATTGATGATTTTTCATGATATACTTAGATTTACCTTATGCACTCTTGTGCTGAAGTGCCTAAACTTGTGCAACAATTCCATAAACATGTACTCACTCAATTTAACGCCCACATCAAAATATTCCGATCAGACAATGCTAAGGAATATTTTGAAAATGACCTTACTTCCTATCATGAGAAATTTGGTGTTGTTCATCAGAGTTCTTGTGCCCGCACTCCACAACAAAATGGAGTAACAGAGAGGAAAAACAGACATATTGTGGAAGTTGCAAGGAGCATCCTTTTTGCTACCCATGTTCCTATGAAGTTTTGGGGTGATGCAGTTTTAACAGCTGCAAGGAGCATCCTTTAGAGTTCACAGAACAGGGATGTTTTGGTCATTTGGGTTTATCTATTTGAGAGTTAAAGGTCTATTTTATTCAAGTTTAAGTTGTGTGTCCCATCACTTATGAGGGACAATATGGTCTTTCTTGTAACTAAGCTTATTGGAGATAAATACAAGTGGGTCGACTAGAGAGGACAGATTTTCCTCTACTGGTCGAACCCTTCTTCTTCTCCTTCTTCTTCTCCTTCTTCTTCTTCTCTTCTTCTTCTTCCTCTTCTTCTTCTCTACTGTAACCTAGGACTGAATAAGGTGTTCACATGGTATCAGAGCAAATGTAACAAGTTCAAATCTGCTCGTCTTGTTCTTTTTTTTTTTCTGGTTTACCCAGTTTTTTTTCTATCGCCCTCTTCTCTAGGGTTTCGCAGATTTCTCAAGAACCACTAGGAGATTAAGGGAAAGCTTGCAAAGGAGTGATCGTTTTTCTCTATTGGAGGCCTTCATGCCTCCAGTGTGTGGTGCAATGGTTGTTTGTGGTGATTGGTAGGTAGCTCTCTATTTGATGGTACGAAGAGAGCAGGTTCGGGTGAACAGTGTTCAACTAAGTACATGTTGGTTCTGCAGTGTGCAGTGCAGGTGTTTGATTTAATGGCCGAGTGATTTCAGCTCTTGTATTAGGTGTGTGAGTGGTTTTGCAGTGTGCAGTACAGGTGTTTGATTTAACGGCTGAGTGATTTCAGCCCTTGTATTAGGTGTGTGATGTGTATTTGGAGAAGTCGGTGGTGGTGAAAGTGAGTTAGGGTTTTGTGGTGGTGCGTGAAGCTGTGTTGAATATTTGAAGGTGAATACTCTGCCTATAACAGTGATTTCTTTATGAAGTAGTGAATTAGTTAAGATGGCATCAACTAGAAATGGGAATGACAATAAAATAGGTGTTATGATTTCTCCAGATTACCTAAATGTTCAAAAGACATCTATTAAGTTGAATGGTGAGAACTATGTGCCATGGGCAAAATCTATGGAGGTGTTTTTAAAAGCCAAGAAAAAGGTAAAACATGTGAGAGAGGAGAAGCCCTCTTCTAATTCTCTAGGCTTTAGTGATTGGGAACAGGAGGATGCACAAATAATGACATGGCTGTGGAATAGCATGGAACCAAAAATTAGTGTGAACTTTATGTTCCTAGATACAGCTAAAGAAATCTAGGATCATGCTAAGAAACTGTATTCTAGGCAAGACAATACAGCTAGGGTATATCAGTTGTATCAAGAGTACTTTAATCTGAAGCAAGGCAGTCAAAGCTTGGAGGAATACTATGCAAGTCTGAGAAATATCTTAAATGAGTTTAATGTGTATCATCCTCTGACACCGGATGTTCAAGTTCAGCAACAACAGCGTGAGCAACTTGATGTGACGAGGTTTTTGGTGGGTTTGAAGACTGGATATGAGCCTGTCCAAGCACAAATACTGGGAGGATCTGCTCTTCCCTCACTTGAAGAAGTTTTTGCCTGTCTTGGGAGGACATCTATTGAGTCTACAGAGCATTCTTCTCTCTCAGACAGATCTGGTTTGGTGGTGACTAGAGGAGGAGGTCGTGGAAATAGAGGTGGTGGTGATGGTGGCCGTGGACTTCCAGGTAACCGTGGTGGTCCCATGTTTAACCGTGTTAGTGGCCGGAGTGGAGGTCGGGACTCGGGGGGAAGTCATGGTAAAGGAAGAAGTAATGCCCCTAGGAAGTGTACATACTGTGGATTAGAGGGGCACATGGTTAATTTCTGCTATGATTTACATGGTCCACCCAACACTTGGGCTAACCATGCTGTGACTAAGGGTAGTGGTACAGCTAGTGAAAGTTAGCAAACAGACCCGATCCCCTCCACATCTACTAGTGCTTCTGGGAAGGAGATGGTGAGTGTACCCCATGCAGTATATGAACAGTTCCTTCAGACATCTTCTCAACAGAACACAACTACCCTTGCCCATTCAGGTATGGCTTGCTTGGCTTCCAAGCCTTCACATTGGATCATTGACTCCGAAGCCTTGGACCATATGTCTGGGACTCCAAATGTTTTTTCTTCTCTTTCTCAGTCCTCCACATCTCACACAGTTACTCTTGTTAATGGTTCTACATCTCCCATTTGTGGTGTTGGTGATGTTGATCTCTCCCCCTTATCTTTATCATCTATTTTATATGTCCCCAAGTTCCCTTTTAACCTTATGTCTGTTAGTATATTAACCAAGTCACTTAATTGTTCCATAACCTTTTATCCCTCTTCTTGTGTGTTTCAGGATCTCATGATGGGGATGAAGATTGGTGGAAGGCATGAGGCAGGTGAATTGTATTACCTTGATGGTGGTGGCCCTCCAGTAGCTTTTTAGTCTTCTCTTACTCCTCTTCAATGGCACTACAAACTTGGTCATCCTTCTCTCAAGGCTCTAAAGTTGTTGGTTCCTACATTGAATCATCTTTCATCGTTGGATTGTGAGTCGTGTCAGCTTGGGAAACATCATAGAGTCTCTTTTAGTCCAAGAGTTGATAGTCGTGTCTTGAGTCCTTTTTCTTTAGTTCATTCCGATGTTTGGGGTCTAATCAAAGTGATGTCATACAATGGCTATAAGTATTTTGTAATTTTTGTTGATGAATTTTCAAGGATGAAATGGATTTATCTTATGAAATATCACAGTGAATTGTTCTCTATTTTTCAAAAATTTTATGCTGAAATACGTACCCAATTTGGTGTTCATATTAAAATTCTTAGCTCCAATAATGCAAAAGATTACACCACAACACCATTTCAGCAATACTTAGAGCACCATGGGACAATTCATCAAAATTCTTGTTCCTACACCCCACAACAGAACGGTGTAACTGAACGGAAAAATCAACATCTCCTTGAAATTGCTCAATCAAGATGCTTAATATGAATGTCCCAAAGCGTTTTTGGAGTGATGTTGTCCTCACATCATGTTTTCTCATCAATCGGATGCCCATGTCCATTCTTGAAAGTCAATCCCCCTTCTCAGTGTTGTTTCCCACCTTGTCTCCGTTTCCTCTCACCCCGAGAGTCTTTGGGTGTGTTTGTTTTGTTCAAAATTTGGAGCTTGGTTTAGACAAGTTAAATGCACGAGCATAGTTTTCAAGGCGTCTAGGCAATTCTAGGTGACACTGGGGCGCCTAGTCGCCTAGGCGATAAAAATTTTATAATATAAAAATCTGACTTTTGGCTAGTTTCCTAGTTTTATATACCATTCAGCATGTATGCTAATTGAAAAATAGCAATTCTCTTTATTAAGAACATTAAATTTCCTCTAAAAATGTGGCAAATCATCACATCTAAAAGATAAAAATCTTTTACATCTATTAATTTCATCATTTTCAAAAATAATACTACTATAATAAGTATTTAATTAGCAGCTAAAGATGCTTATCAACTTTATATGATAAATATTCAAGATGGAAAGTAAAACAAAAAAAAAAAAAACAAGGATGGAGTTTTTGTTTTATTTAATTAGAGAGAGAGAGAGAATAGAAAAAATTTTATTATTCTATTCTTTCTTTCCTCTTTCTTTTCTTTCTTTCTTTCTTTCTTTTTCTCTTCTCCAAACCCTTTGATCTTTTAAATTTCAATAGTAAAACATTAAAACAAAGTATAATTGATATATATAGCATATAATAAAATGTATTGACACATACATTAATAAGATACAGCAACATAAATGGTAAGATAAAAGGCACCCGCCTTGTCATTTTTGTCGCCTAGGAGGGCGCCTAGTTGCTAAAAGTCAAGGCATTTGGGCGAGGCGCCCAGCCAAGGGAGCCTAGTCACCTAGACGATGCCTTGACAACTATGTGCACAAGCTAATAAGTGTATCTTCCTTGGATACTTCAGGACTCAAAAAGGGTATAAGTGCTATAACCCTAACTCCCATAAGTCATTTGTGTGCTTCGATGTCACCTTCTTTGAATCGGTTCCTTTTTTCTTGGACATTGTGGTTCCTTCTCCTTCCCCCATAGTTCCTCTTCCCGTCCCTATTGAGGATCCCCTTCCCGTGGTCCCCATTCCAATTGCGGATTCCCCTCCCGTGCCAGTTACTACTGAGAGGCCACCAATCAAACAAGTGTATACTCACAGAAGAGCACCGGCCCCTCCTCCAATTCAACCCTCGTCAAGAGATCCTATGGTTGCATCTTCTTCCTCGGACCTTGATCTTCCTATTGCCCTGCGGAAAGGTAAACGCACTTGTACATCTCATCCTATTTCACACTATGTTTCAGCTGCTCACCTTTCTGCTTCTCATCGCAACTTTATACCATTGCTATTATCTGTCTCCATTCCCAAGACTGTCCAGGAAGCCCTTACCTCCCCAGGGTGGCGGCAAACAATGGAAGAGGAACTATCTGCTCTACAACACAATCACATGTGGGAACTCACTACTCTTCCTCCTATTAAGCATGTTGTTAGGTGTAAGTGGGTCTACACAATGAAGTTTCTTCCAGATGGCAGTGTGGAACAATTGAAGGCCATTAGTGGCCAAGGGCTATTCTCAGTTGTATGGTTTGGACTATATAGAGACATTTTCTCCTGTGACTAAAATTGGTTTAGTTCGGGTGTTGATTTCATTAGCTACTATGTATAATTGGCCTCTTTTGCAACTTAACATTAAAAATGCCTTCCTGCATGTGATCTCATTGAGGAGGTGTATATAGAGCAACCACCAGGGTTTGTTGCTCAGGGAGAGGATGGTAAGGTTTATAGACTCAAAAAGGCAATTTATGGACTGAAACAATCTCCACGTGCATGGTTTGGTAGGTTCAGTGAAGTGAAAAACTTTGGGATGAAACAGTGTCAGGTAGACCATTCTGGGTTCATCCATGACTCAAAAGACGGAAAAATCTTACTAGTGGTGTATGTGGATGATATTTTCATAACTGAGAGCGACAGTAATGGGATTGACAGGTTGAAGAAATTCCTACAGGACCACTTCAATACAAAGATTTGGGTAAGCTGAAGTACTTCCTGGGAATAGAAGTTGCAAGGTCAAGACATGGAATTAACTTATGTCAAAGAAAATATGTTCTTGACCTACTTGAAGAAACAGACTATTAGACGCTAAACCAGCAGAGACTCCTATGGAACTGAATGTCAAGTTGAGTGTTGATGCAGGTGAAGAGTTTGATGATCCTAGAAGATATAGGAGGTTGGTGGGAAAGTTGAATTATCTGACTATTACCCAGTCAGATATATCATTTGTTGTGAGTATGGTGAGTCAGTTTATGCAACATCCTCGGATTCTTCATTGGGAAGCAGTTCTAAGGATTGTTAGGTACCTGAAGGGTGCTCCAGGTCGTGGTTTGCTATACAAAAGTGGAGGGACTCTTGAGATAGTAGGGTATACAGATGCTGATTGGGTTGGTTCTGTATCAGACAGGAGATCAACTACAGGGTATTGTACCTTCCTTGGTGGCAATCTTGCAACTTAGAAGAGCAAGAAACAAACAGTGGTGGCAAGGAGTAGTGCAGAAGCTAAGTACAGAGCTATGTGAACTAGTATGGTTGAAAAACTTGCTACAAGAGATGGGGTTCTCAGTTGACAAACCCATGAGACTATAATGTGATAACCAAGCAGCTGTTCACATCTTTCCAATTCAGTCTTCCATGAGAGAACAAAGAATATTGAGGTCAATTGTCACTTTGTAAGAGAGAAAGTGATCAATGGAGTGAGAGCCACATCTCATGTGATCTTGGGAAATCAGTGGGCAGATCTCTTTACAAAGGTATTCTCTTGAGGCAGAGTATATTATATTTGTGACAAGCTGGGACTATAATGACATATACTTTCTAGCTTGAGGGGGAGTGTTAGAGTTCACAAAACAGGGGTATTTTGGTCATTTGGGTTTATCTATTTGAGAGTGAAAGGTTTGTTTTATTCAAGTTTAAGTTGTGTGTCCCATCACTTATGAGGGACAATATGGTCTACTGGCCGAACCCTTCTTCTTCTTCTCCTTCTCTACCGTAACCTAGGACTGAATAAGGTGTTCACATTAACCACATGCCTTCTCAAGTCTTGGAGTTAAAATCTCCTTTAGGAGTCCTCTTTCCTGGTGTTCAGATTTTCTCCATTCCTTTGTAGGTCTTTGGTTGCACTTATTATATCCACATTCCCAATTCTAAAGTTTAACCCCAAGGCTCAGAAGTGTATCTTCCTTGGTTATGCCTCCACACAAAAAGGATACTATTGCTTTGATCTCATTAGTGGCACCTAGTTTGTTTCCATGGATATCACCTTTTCAGAGTCGGTTCCTTTTTATAATTGTCCTTCTAAAGGGGAGAGATTTCTTGAGTTGTTTTCTTCACCCCTTCCTTTGCCAACTCCAATTGAGTCTTGTGTCAAGCCCTCCACAGTTACCACCATTCCCGTGGAGGGATCCTCTCCTCCGAGGTCTCTCATTCCTGCTCCTCCCCCTCCTCCTACTAGTCCTCCATCTTTTACCACTCATCCTATTCTCCAAAGGTGGTGCCAATGGCGAAGGCTAAGGCAAACACAAGTTGATCCCACACCTCTAGTTGAGTCTCAGGCGCTTCCAATTACTGAAGAGAGGACATGTCCACCACCTCCTCCACCAGCACCCTCGTTTCCAGACCTTGACCTACCTATTGCTTTGAAATAAGGTAAGAGGGTACAGCTCACTGTATTTACAAACACCTTTCATATAGCTTGTTGTCCCCATTCTACTATGCCTTTCTAGCATCCATTTCCTCTCAACCCATCCCAAAATTTGTTTCAAAAGCCTTAGCCACACCATAATGGAGGGATGCTATGAGAACTGAAATAGAAGCCCTTCATAAAAACAATACCTGGGATATTCACTATCAAATATCATGCAGATGGGTCAATTGAGAGGTACAAGGCTCGTTTTGTTTCTAAGGGATATACCTAGGTATATGGGATAGATTGCACTGAGACTTTTTCTCCAATTGCTAAAATGACTTCGGTGAGGGTTTTTTTATCCTGCTATGATTGACCTCTGTATCAGTTTGATATTAAGAATGCATTCCTAAATGCTCATCTCACTAAAGAGGCATATATGTCCCTTCATCCTGGTATATATGGCAAGGACATGCAAAGTAAGGTGTGCAGATTGAAGAAATCACTTTATGGCCTGAAACAATCTCCACGTGCTTGGTTCGACAGGTTTAGGGCCGCTCTTGTTCAATTCGGCTACACTCAGACTCAATCAGATCATACCCTCTTTGTTAAAAGAAGAAGCACCCTGGTGACATTCCTTATTGTTTATGAAGATGATATTGTGATTACTGGCAGTGATACAAAAGAAGTTAGTGCTCTCAAGAAGTTTCTCAATTCTGAATTTGAGATCAAAGACTTGGGGGAGTTGGGGTATTTTCTTGGCATTGAGGTTGCTAGGTCCAAGGAAGGTATCTTTATTTCTCAGTGGAAGTATGTGTTGGATCTTCTTATTGAGATTGGAAAACTTGGTGCTAAACCTACTTCTACCCCTATTCATGTGAACCATAAACTCTCAGCTAATGATGGAGAACTTTTAGCTAACTAGGGAGTGTTTCAGAGATTACTAGGGAAACTTCTTTATCTATGTATGACTCATCCAACCATTTCATATGATGTGAGTGTCATCAACCAGTTCATGCATGCTCCCAAATACATACATATGGCTGCTGCAAAAAGGGTGCTATGCTATATGAGGGGAACCCCCAGAAGGGTATATTGTTTGCTAAACATGGCCACATTAAGGTAGAAGCATATAAAGATGTTGATTGGGCAGGAAATGTGGATGACAGGAGATCCACATTATGTTATTGTGCTTTGGTAGGCAGAAATAATGTTTCCTAGAGAAGTAAAAAGCAGTCAGCGGTTGCTAGATCTTTAGCTGGGGCAGAGCATAGAGCTATGTCCCATGGGGTTCCTGAGTTGTTATGACTTAGATCTCTCCTTGATGAGATGGGTGCTTCATGTGACGAGCCACTGATATTGTATTGTGATAACCAAGCTGCTATTAACATTGCTCACAACCCGGTTCAACATGATAGAACTAAGCATATTGAGGTAGACAAACATTATGTATGCAAGCTGGCCATGATTGACGTCTTCCTTTCATTTCATCAAAAGAGCAGCTAGCAGATTTTCTAAGGGAGTTCCAAAGGCAAAGCTTCAACATTATGTATGCAAGCTGGCCATGATTGACGTCTATGCTCAACTTAAGGGGGAGTTTAGTGTTTAAGGTTATGTCTGTTGGTTACGAGCCTTAGTTATGGGTTTTTTTTGTTTTCTTTAACTATTTCTTTAGTGCTGACCACCCCATTAAGGGCATCCAAGTAATTGTAATTAATTTTAGAATTAAGTTAATAAAAGATATCAAGGGGGCTAGAAAGGATGAGTAGGGAAACTAGAAGGATAGCATATAAATGGATGTATTTGTAGGAACTTAGGAATAACCCCAATAAGTGATGAAATGAGGCAAAATAGACTAAGATGGCCTATTCACAAGAAGAAAAGACCATTTACAGCACAGTGAGAAGAATTAAGAATTGATCTATTGCAACTTGAAGGATCTAGAAGAGATCAGGACAGGCCATGAAAGACATAGATTGAACTAGTGAATAAAATGGTCTGAAAGCCTGTGTTTTAACAGTGAATATGACACTGAACAGAATGGAATGGCAGAACAGGATTCATGTATTGAAGCCAACCCCATAGAGTTGGGACTAGACTTAGTTGAGTTGAGTTGAATTGAGATTTATGAGCATCATCAATCACAAATGTGCAATAAAAAATTTCTTCACACCAAAAGAAGAGTTGGTGGAAGCTATAAAGATAAAAGTTGCTCATTGGATAAAAACACTCGAGCTGTTCCAAAGCTTCTCTGTGGCTGATATTCTATGGGCTTGGAAAGAAGTGGCCTTTTCAACTAAGAAAAAAGAAAAGATGGTGATGGAATGGAAACCCCCAGCTGCAAATAAGTTAAAAGTTGAATTTTGATGGCAGTTCCATAGGAAATCTAGGATTGCCAAGTACAGGGGGTGTGTTCAGAGATTCAGCAAACGAAGTTCTGGCTATGTATTAAGGGCCTATAGGGGTTGGAGACTCCATAAAAGCTGAGCTTCATGCTCTTTTGCAGGGGTTAAAACTAGCCAAACAAGCAGATTTTAAAAACTTGGAGGTTGAAGGAGAGTCAAAACTGGTGATTTCTTGGTCCAACTTCAGAGGTAACATTCCCTGCATTTATAGACATTCCTTGCGAGAAATTGAAAGTTTAGCAAGGGAGCTCAATGCCACTTTCACTTGGATCAGAAGGCCTGCAAATGGAATGGCTGACTTGCTAGCAAAACAAGGAGTGTACAGACAAAATCTATTCTGGGCAGTTTTGTAATTCTTTTTTATTGTTGTGTTTGTGTTCTCCTGCTGGCTGTAATCTGTTTTTCAATTTAATAAAATTTATCCTTCTTTACTGATCAAAAAATATTAAAAAAAATCTTCACACGTAATACTTACTGTGAAACCTATATATTGGTCCAGAATTGTTAAAAACATATATATAAGCTATTTTGCTAGTTGTAGAAAATTAACATGAAACTTGCACTATAAAATGCATGCACTGATCAACTACCCATGGAAATTTAAAAGGAAACAAACAATGAAAATTAAGAAGTGGTATTAGTGTATATTGAGAAAAAGCAATTTAAAGAATATTGACTTGGAAAGCAAACGAGCAAGAATTTTACCTATTGGCTACCATTCGAAGTTGTTTAAAAGGCCAAATATATACACCTTCCACCCTCATTTGAGCTGCACGAGCATCATGTTCATTGTTGAAAACATCGTGGAAAATAATAACTCCCTATTGAATAACATGGAAAGTAATTAGTCTCTCATCTGTAGTTAAGCAACAAAAAGAAAAATCATTGAAGAAAACACAAATAAAAAATGAGCAAAAGCATCTACTCTAGCACATTAATTTAAATGAAGTATTAACTTTTTTTCATGTACTGCTGATTAAGACATGTTTTCCTTTTTTATTGGTAAGCCAAGTTGTATGCCTTTTGACTCTTGGCTTTCATATTAGGATCTTACTTCTATCCTTATATACCATCATTCACCTCCATAAAGCTTCTCCCCATATTGATATAAGGCTTTGTTAAACAAGGTACTTGAATAAAATAAAATAAAAGAACAAATATGTGTTCTGATGTAATTCAGGAAGAAGAAAGAAAAGTCAACTAGCCTTCGAAGAGAAGAAGAAGAGGAAGTGAGAGAAGAGAGAAGAGAGAAGAGAAGAAGAAAAAGGGGTTCGGTTAGATAGATCTGCCGCCCCACTAGATATTATATATATTTATGTCCTTACAAAGGTAGGAGTTACTCTAATACCCCTACTTAAAATAAAAGACAAATAAACAAAAATAAGCAAGGCCCAACCGGTGCAACTGTAATAAAAAGAAATAAAGAATAAAATGAAATGTGGGGCGAGAACCATACAAACACACTAAAGAGCTACTAACTATCTCTACACTCCCCCTCATTCCCAACTTGTGTAAATCCATCTCCAACTTGATTTTTGTGACTGCTTTAGTAAAGAGATCAGCTGATTGCATGTCTGAGGCGATATAAGGAAGACACACTTCTTGAAATGCAACTCGCTCCCGGATAAAATGTCTGTCCACCTCAATATGCTTAGTCTTGTCATGCTGTATTGGGTTGTGGGCAATATTAATTGTAGCTTGATTAACGCAATACAACATCAAAGGCTTCTCATAATCAATTTCCAGCTCATTAAGCAAGGATTTCAGCCATAACACTTCTGCAACACCATTGGCCATTGACCTGTATTCAGCTTCGGCATTGGAGAGCGCAACAACATTTTGTTTCTTGCTTCTCCAGGAAACAAGATTTCCCCCCACAAATGCACAATACCTAGAGGTAAACTTTCTGTCATCAACACATCCAGCCCAATCAGCATCTGTATATACTTCTACTTTCATGTGGCCACTATTCTTAAAGAGTATGCCTCTCTCTGGGCATCTCTTCAAGTAAGCAGGTATCCTTTCCACTACAAGAAGGTGAGTGGTCCTACGAGAATGCATGTACTAACTAACAACACTGACAGCATATGAAATATCTAGTTGAGTTAGGTAAAGATAACGAAGTTTCCCAACCAACCTTTGATACAGCCCAATATTATGGTTCAGCTCAATGGGTGTGTCAGCAGGCTTCACTCCTAACTTTCTAGTTTCTTCCAACAAGTGAAGAACATACTTTCTTTGAGAGATAAAAATTCCATGCTTAGATCGAGCTACCTCAATTCCCAAGAAATAGCGCAATTCTCCTAAGTCCTTCACTTCAAATTCCTTGTAAAGATGTCGTTTAAGAGATTCAATCTCACTAATACCACTTCCTGTTATCGCAATGCCATCCACATAGACAGCGAGTAGGGTCAAAGAAGAGTCTGTCTTCTTAAAGAGGAGAGTGTGATTTGGCTAAGCTTGCATGTAACCAAATTTTTCCAAAGCCAGTGTAAACCTATCAAACCAAGCTCTCGGAGATTGTTTCAACCCATATAAAGCCTTCTTCAGTAGGCAAACTTTCCTTCCTATTTTTGTACTGTAAAAACCAAGGGGTAACTCCATGTACACCTCTTCTTGCAAGTCTCCATTGAGGAAAGAATTCTTAACGTCCATCTGAAGTATTGGCCATGAGAAATTTGCAGCAATGGATAGTAGGACTCTGATAGTGTTCATCTTGGCAACTAGTGCAAAGGTTTCCATATAGTCTATGCCACAAGTTTGTGTTAATCCCTTTGCAACCAATCCGGCCTTATACCTTTCTATAGAACCATCAGAATTATATTTCACAATAAACATCCATCTGCATCCAACAGGTTTCTTCCCCTCAGGTTGGTTAACTAGTTTCCATGTGTTGTTCTTAACAAGAGCATCCATCTCTGTTTTCATCGCTTCCTTCCACTCAGGTATCAATAGAGCTTCTTGCACTGTTTTGGGTATAGGAATAGTAGCAATAGATGCCAGGTAAGATCTATAGGATTCTGAGAGACAATAATAAGAAAGGAATTTGGAGATACAATGGGTAGTGGATGAAGTACAACGGCGCTTCCCTTTATGAATTGCAATTGGAAGATCAAGGTCATCTGAAGGGGGAGGCTGAGGATCAACGGTGTCGGGCAAAGTATTTGCAGTAATGGGCTCAACAATGGAAGCAATGGTAGTGCTTGGATCCGAAGCTATAGAAGACGTTGGGATCAACCTGGACTGCTGCTGAGGACAGGAATCAACCTCCCTCCACTATCTGTGATACACTCTCAACTCCCTTCACTTTTAACAACCCTCTTCACGACACTCCCCCTCTGTAACTAGGACAGATAATGGAACTTTTGGGGCTGAAATTGAAATCCCTTTCTCACTACTCTCCCCCTGAGGAGAAGCCTTATGATAGTAGGGCATATCCTCAAAAAAGTGACATCCATGGACACAAAATGCTTTCCTGAAACAGGCTCATAACATCAATGTCCCTTTTGATTATGTGCATACCCAAGGAAAATACATTTAGCAGCTTTGGGATCAAACTTGGAGCAATGAGGTCCAAGGATTTGACAAAACAAGTATGCCCAAAAGTTTTAAGGGGAATAGTGAATAGGTCATTGTCTGGATACAGAAGGTTGAATGGTGTTTCCAAGTCTAGAACCCGTGAAGGAATCATGTTAATAAGGTAAATAGTTGTACGGATTGCATCCCCCTAGAAGCGTATGGGAACATTAGAGTTGACCATGATGCTTCTGGCTAACTCTAGGATATGTCTATTTTTTCTCTCAGCAACCCCATTCTGCTGAAGTGTACAAGGACAGGTGCTCTGATGAATGACCCTATGATCTAGGAGATATGATGCCAAGGGTTTTGCAAAGTACTCCTTAGCATTATTGGATCTAAGAATTGTGATCTTGACTTCAAATTGGGTCAGTACCATCTGATGGAAAGCCTGGGTCAGAGAAGGGACCTCATCTCGAGAGTGCATAAGGTAAACCCATGAGAAACGGGTATAATCATCAACAAATAACAAAAAATATATGTACCCTCTCATATTAGGAGTATGATAATGGCCCCCAAACATCTGTATGCACAATTTCAAAAGGAAGATTGCTTCTTTTATTGCTCAAAGGATAAGTTGATCTACAATGTTTTGCAAGTTCACAGCTTTCACACCTCAGACTAAACACTTGGACTGACTCAAATAAATTTGGAAACAAACTCTTCAAAGACCCAAAAAACAAATGACCTAATCGATTATGCCAAAGCATAATCTAACTCCAAGACAGAGAGACAAACAATTTCCCAACTTCACTCTACTTCCCCGTGGATGTTCAAGCAGGTAAACTCCATTCGTCTCACGGCCAATCCCAATCACCTTCTTCGTTTCCAGATCCTAAAAAACACAACGATTAGAAAAAAAAGGTCACTGAACAGTTTTGATTCTTAGTAATACTACTAACTAAAAGCAAGTTAGCACTAAACTTAGGAACATGCAAAACTAAGAATAGGGAGATGGCATCAAATAGTCTGATGTCTCCCTTGCCAGAAATAGGCACAAGGGAGCCATCAGCAATAGATACTTTGTCTCTGCCAAAGGATAAACAATAGGTGGTAAACAAGGTAGATAAACTAGTCATATGGTCTTTTATTTCATCAATAACAGAATGTTTTATTAGATTATAAAAATTGTGAAACTTTGAGTACAAGAGAGGGGAGCTAAAAGTGGCCCAAAACAAAGAATCCTTAAGCACCCCTTGCTTGGCTAACCCATCAGCCATGGAATTAGCACTTCTCTTCACCCAGTTGTACTTCACCTCAATATCCCTACTTAGCCATTTAATTTTTTTCTTTTCATTTTTGTAGCTCCACAAACCATTGTTGTCTTCCTTTAACCACCTAATTACCACCTCCGAGTCCCCTTCAATGATCAAGCACCGACTATTTAATTATCTTACTCTTTTGATTCCTTCCAAAGCTACTAAAGTCTCTACCCTAAGAGAGTCACCCTCACCAATAGGGACAAAGAACATAGCAAAAATAATCCCAACCTCGTTTCTAAAAACTCCCCTAATCCCAGAAGGCCTAGGATTCCTTAAACTACAACCATCAAAATTCAGTTTCATGAATCCTGAAGGAGGGGGGGACCAAGAAGGTCTAGAGGTCCTTTTGCACTGAGCCAAGGTAGCAACTTCTTTCCACTTTCTCAAAAGATCAGCCATGGAGAACTCTGAAAAAAGCTCCAAAGATTTCAGCCAATGATTGACCCTTAAGTGTATCAATTCAGTTAAATTCTCCATGGATCTTTCCTTGTCTGAAAAAAGTCTAGAGTTCCTCTCTTCCCATACGGACCAGCACACAGCTGCTCTAATGCTTCTCCACATGATCTTCCCTCTTTTCTTAGGCCATCTAGAGAACGAGGGAGAGAACAAGCTTTGCAAACTCACGGGGGGATTCCAAGTGCATCCAAACAAGGATGAAGCCCATTCCCAAATAGTCTTAGTAACCGGACAAGTAACCATAAGGTGGTAAGTTGTTTCCCCATGTACAAAGAACACACCTATTGGGAAGTAAGCAAGAATTAGGTCACTTTCTTTGAAGCAAGTCGGTTGTGTTTATTCTTTCTAGGAAAGTTACCTAGCAAAAACTACCAACCCGAGGAGGAATGGGTTTACTCCAAATCTCATTAACAGGGAAGGAAAGGCCAAAGGGAGCAGGAGGATGGACCAAGGTCTCAAAAAACGACACACAGGAGAAAGAACCATTGGAGGATGGGGTCCAAATTCTGGAGTCATCCTTACCCAGGTCCAAGAAAACATTTTCAAGGGTGGCTAGTAGAGACGACAGGCAACCCAAATCCGTATCCCTTACTGTTCTCCTCAACCCTAGATTCCATCCAAAACCGGACTTAGAATCAGAAGGAACTAAGAAAGAAGAAATGAGTTTGTTCTTCAGGTCTGACAACGCAAGGGAAATTGGTCCATCAGAGATGAGTCCCCAACCCAAGGCTGCTCCCAGAATTTTACGAGATTACCAGAGTTCAGATCATACCTTATCCAAGGGGAGAAAACCGAAAGCAAATCATGAATGGCTTTCCAAGGAGAAGCAGTTGTAGCCCTTGCCAAGATTCCTGGATCCCAGTCATTGTCTTCCAGTCCATGTATACTAACCACAATCTTCGTCCAGAGTTTGTCCCTTTCCATTGGAAACCTCCATAACCATTTCCCCATGTTTCTTTTCCTGATATTCCCAATCCCAAGCCCTCCTTACTACTTGCTTCTAGTTACCACCTCCCAACTCACCCTATGGTCTTTCTTCTCCTCTCCTGCTCCCACAAGAAATCCCTCATTAATTTTTACTCCATGAGGCAAGCCTTTTCTCAAGTCTTTCCAGAACCGAGTTCCAGAAGTTGTCCTTCATGGGATTATCTCCTAAGGGGAGACCCAAATAACTCAATGGCCAATCCGAAATTGCAAACCCTAATAACCCTGCATATTCACTTACCTCTCTCTCCTCCAAATTCACTCCCACCAAACAGCTCTTATCAAAGTTCACTTTTAGATTGGACATCTGCTCAAATAATTGTATGGCCAATTTCAGGTTCCCTATCCAATTTATGTCCCCACCTTCATAGAAAAGAATTGTGTCATCTGCGAACTATAAGTGTATTAATGGTACTTGCTCCCTTCCTATTCTCCACCCTTTTACTAAGTTCCTCGCATCAGCTCTATGAATCAATCTGCCCAAAACATCTACAACCAGAGTGAATAGGAGGGGGGAGAGGGGGTCTCCTTGTCTTATTCCCCTCGAGGCAAGAATGAAATTCCTTATAGCTCCATTCACCAAGATTGAATAGTGGCAGCTCTTAACACAACCCAAATCCATTTACACCATCTGTTTCCAAACCCAAAACTCCTCATCACCTCCACCAGGAAAGACCAATCAACTAGGTCATAGGCCTTCTCTAAATCTAGTTTGCAGACCACACCCTTCTTCTTGGACTTCTTGAAACTTTCCAAGCTCTCATTTGAAATCAAGATTTGATCAGTGATCTGCCTCCCCTTCACAAATGCTCCTTGATTGGGTGCAATAATAGAAGGAAGAACTTTCTTTATTCTTAGAGACAGCACTTTTGCAATTATCTTATACAGACTATGCACCAAACTGATAGGTCTAGAATCCTTAGGGGGTGAAGCCTCTTTCTTCTTCGGGATCAAAGCAATAAAAGTGGAGTTTAAGCCCCGATTGATTATTCCCCTCCTATGAAATTCCTCAAAGACCCGCATAATATCCTGCTTCACAATATCCCAACAATCCTGATAAAAAGCCATTATGAATCCATCTGGGCCTGGAGCTTTTGTCCTATCCATCATAAACACTGCCTCCTTGATCTCCTCTATATCAAAAACCTTCTCTAACCCCTCCCTATCCGCTACACTTAGAGTAGGCCAATCTAGCCCTTCCAGCCAAACCCTCACATTTACCGGCCTTCTGAAAATAGATTTAAAATGATTTACAAAGGCCTCTGCTATTTCTGCTTGGTGGGAAATTACTTCACCTTCGACTTCCAATTTTGAAATGAAGTTCTTCCTTCTTCTGCTATTTGCCAAGGAATGGAAAAACCTCATGTTTCTGTCTCCCTCCTTTAAACATTTGCACCTAGATTTGTCTCCAACTTATTTCCTCCTGGAGCAAAAGGTCTTCCATTTGCCTCCTCACACTCCACCTCAACTCTCTGTCTTCCTCTCCAAAGGGACCCCTTACTTCATTCAAATCCAAGTCCTCTAATTGTTCCAACAAAATCTGCTTTCTCTCCTGCAATCTTCCAAACTCCAGCCGATTCCACTCCTTCATCTTGGATTTTAGAAATTGAAGCTTCTTGTGGAATTTCATACCCTCCCACTCTACTGATAGATTACATTGCTCCCACCAGTCTCTGATTTTCTCAATGAATCTTGGATGAGCCAGCCACATGTTCTCAAACCTAAAGGGGGTAGGTCCATCTCCTCTTAATTCCTCCTTACACATCACTATGGGCCAATGGTCTAAGGTAAGTTTAGGCAGTACCCTAGAAGTTAGATTCCTCCAATGCTCTTCCCAATCTGTTGGAAACAGGAATCTATCTAGCTTGGAGCAAAACGGCCTAGATTGTAGGTTGGACCAGGTGAAAATGTGATTTAGAAGAGGGATTTCTTTAAGTTCAAAGGTGTCCACAAACTGATTGAAATTCCTCATGCTTGTAGTCACCCTTTGACTCAGATTATTAGTTTCCTCTTTGAACCTCACCACATTAAAATCCCCTCCCACGCACCAGGGTCCTTCCCAGAGGCCCCTAATATCACTCAACTCTTCCCACAGTTTTTCTCTATTTGTAGTCGTTGGGGCCATATACATTTGTTAAGACCCAATCAAAACCATCTGCCACGTGCCCGAACTTCACAGATAATGAGTGATCTCCTATTAATTCCTCGACCCCTACAACCACATCCTCTTTCCACAAAGTTACAATCCCACCTGAAGCTCCCCATGATGGAGCAGTCGCCCACCTTATCCCCCTAGATCTCCACACGCCTCTTGCCCATCTACTGTCGAAATCAAATCTCTTAGATTCTTGAATTAACACCACATCCGGGTCAAACTTCTTAATCGCCTCTTTGATAGTTGCTCTCTTCCTCGCACTACCCGTCCCCCTTACATTCCAGCTTAGGATCCGCATTTCAAATTTAGGCTTCAACCCTAACTCACCTGAGATTTATTTAATCCCTTTCCTTCTCTCCCCTCTCACCCCAAACTTCTTATCCTCCTCAATCTCTCCTTAATCTCTCAACTTCACTCAGTTTTCTTCTTTTAATCTTACTCTCCTCCTTTTTTTGTAGAAAGGCTTTTAGGTCATTTGGGTTCTTAAGTTTACACCCTAGCTTGCCAACAAATTCTGCTATTGAGTCCTCCTTACTAGCCTCCCCTCTTTTAATATCTTTGTTGCTCTCCACTCCTAGTCATCTCCTCAACTCTGCCCTCATCCTCCCCACTATAATCCGATTTTGTCCCAGTTGTAGACTTCCTCCATAATTCATTTATTTCAATTGCTCCCATTATACTGTCAATGATTCCCCAAATTCTTTTATCCCTGCAAGTTCCCTCCACCCTCATCTCCCCTTCCAACACCCCCTGAAAACTTCTTGTGGTCTTCTGAATATGGGCTTCAGACTCTGGACTGGGGAGGGAATCTGGAACAAGGGACACGGCAACCCCACCAGTAGAACAAAAATGAATTTACAGAGTTGACAAATTTACCTGAAACTGACCGGGAGTTTAGAAGGGAATGCAAGGGAGGATAGGTGGAAGCCAAACCCAGTAAAGAGAAATTTGAGTTTTCTGTCTCCTCATTTTGGAGGGAAACATTCCCCGTCATTTGGTTTAAACACAGGCTGCTTCTCTTACCCGACTGTTTACCTCTCAGAGGTGTATCCCCGTTCAGTTTTGGGTTAACACGACCTGCTACCATCTCGGTTTCTTGCCTGGCCCCAAGACTTGGTGAAGGTTTATCCCCTTGTGGGCATTGGAATTGCCCCCCATCGGTTTGACCTGCGTTGTTGGCTAACACTGGCTTTTCCTTCCGATCCGCCCCAGACTCCACTTGTGCACACTCCCAATCTCCAAGAAAGAGACCCATCAGATTTAGAGTCTCCCTGTTTTGATCTCCTTGGAGTTCATCATCTTTCAAACTCCCTTTGCTTGAAATTTCTTCTGAACTCTCTTCCTCATCTTCACTTTCGAGACTACACCTTAACCAACCCTTATCATCCTCCTCCCTTTCTTCTGTTCTGTCCCTCAGGTACCGCGGATTTGGGCGATCTACTGCAAGAGAGAGTTGTTTGTCGACATCCCGCCAAGAGTCCAAACTCAGAGACTTAGTTCCAACTTCTATTCGCCGCCCCCGAACCTGGTTTGTTTCAGACACACCTGATTTGGAAGATGATAGACGGTAAGTCTTGTCTACCATCTCCCTCTCCTTAAACCGACCCACGTGACACCTTAAACTGTCACGTGGCTCACTTAAAGTCTTCAAAGGTCTAAAGGCTGGGCCGCCCCTACTTCCAACCGGTTCAGATAGATTCACTCGGTTGAGACCGATTGGGCCGGCTCCTCTCCTGGCCACGTCAGCAAAGGAAGGACCACCATTAATAAAAGTCTTTAATTCAAAAATATTTGAATTTATTGCCTTAAATAGAGCATTTCAGGACTGATTAACCTCCTGCGACTATTCCTCTTCCCTTTTCACACTGCCGAACTTCCGCTTCTCCATCCCTAGCTTGCCACGTGTCCTCCACCCTGCCACTTCACCATCATCCCCTACCTCCGTTCGTCTTCCCCAAAGCGATGCTTCAGCTTCAGAAGCAAGCCAAATCTTGTACCAGGCGCCACCAGCGAGGATTTCCAACAAGCGAGGCACGTTCTCTAGCTTTATGCTTGCGACCTTGATCTCCACAGCTCGCAGGTTCCTCTGGTTTTGTTCCAGCAAAACACCACCTAAAGCTCTTGTGATTTTTCCTAGAATCGATTCATTCCAGAGGTTGAAGGGAAGCCCTAACAGTTTAATGGAGAAACCGCCTTCTTCTGGATCAACTTCATTGGAGATTGGGACCCAGTTTTGAATCTGTATCAACCCATCCTCAATTCTTACCGTGCTGAAACTCAACTTCTCACCACCCACGTCAAAGATTGCTTTCTTCTCAGAAAACGGCAAAAGAACAGCATCGCCATCAACACCCAATCTCTCTGCCACTGCGTTAAGGACTTTTGTCCAATCCCTTACCACCTTATCTGCCGTTAACACCATTCTGTGCTCCCAGTTGCTTCCTTCTTCATCGAGAGTTATCTTCTGAAGAACAGTTGCAGAGTTTACCAAGACCTCTTGACAAAGCAGGGTCTGCTTCTTACTCGACGCTGGTAAACAGAGGGAGGTGGAGTTACAAACCATTGGGCTTCCATTAGGCTCTTCGCCCTTCCTCTCAACCTTCACTAGGAAAGCTTGAAGGTTCCTAGCAAAGGAGCTCCAACCTTGCTCCCTTGGCCCCTCCGACACACAAATCATCTGCTTCTTGTTGATGCCAAAATACTCTGTTACTGTGAAGAACCAGCCCCTCTCATTTTTCCTAAGTACTTCATCGTATCTTCTACCACCACAACTCAGTGAGTTTTTCCAACCTTCTTCCTTGATAGTATTGACTACTCCATCAACAAAACCTTTCAGCCAATTGCAAGCTTCCTCTAGTAGAATAATTGTTGCCCTATTTCCTTCCCTGATCTTCAAGTACGACTTGCCCTTTGTCATCCCTACTCGAATAAGAATTTCTTTAACTCTATAGCCAGCTCCACTCACCACTTCCCTGCCTGAGTGAAACTTCCCATCTTTAATGTTTTAGATTTCTCTTATGATGTTCTACTGGTCATATGGTCTGAAGCACCTAAATCTATTACCCATAATGGTCTAGTGTTACCCGGGACTGAAGCATGATATGCTGTAGCTCTTGTACCTATGTGGGCAAAGGCTGAAGTAGGATGAGCAGATGTGGTAGCTGAAGGCTGAGAAGTGAGATAATGATCTAGAAATAACAGCTTCATTCTCTAATTGTGTCAATGCAGCCCGGACAGCAGCTAAGGCATCTAAGGATGTGGTCTTTGTGCTAGAAGTGGATGCACTATCTGTAATAGTTGCCACATTAGCACTCCCCTTCTTGTTTCTAAGTCTCACTGGCATTAGGTGAGGATGCAACTTCCAACAAGTGTCTCTGGTATGTTTAGGCTTCTTACAATGATCACAAAAAATGTCTCTTTTATCTTCCTTCTTTATTTCCCTTTCCTTCTCCCCTCCAACTTTAGATTTTGTTGCTGCCAAGGCTGACTCTATAGGCTGAAATGATAGCATAACCTTCCTTCTAATGTCTTCACTATGAACCAATGAGTAGGCTTGAGACAAAGTCACTCTCCCTAGTGAGAACTTGTTGTCTTATAATGTCAAAATCTGAGTTCATACCAGCTAAGAACTCAAACACTCTATTTGTTTCAATCAGTTTCTATATGTCGTTCCATCCCTCTGACTTTCCCACTCAATAGTTTCCAGGTGATCAATTTCATGCTAAGGGGATTTCAGAGTAACAAAGTACACTGAGACTGACTTCTCCCCTTGCTTGAGATTATTCACTTCACACTTCAGCTCATAAACTCTAGTAACATTAAGGGGTTGGGAATAAGTCTCCTTCATGCTGTCCCAAATCTCCTTGGATGTGATGTATCTTCTTTGGCTGGCTTCTTTGTGTCTCCAGTCACATAACCTAATTTACCTCTACCTCCAATGGCCATCATTGCTGATTAGGCTCATTCCAAGTAATTGGTTCCATCAAACCTAACAATGGTAATCTGAAACGAATTTTCAGCCATGCTACCAGTCCCAAAAAGTCCACCCCCTTGTGTTTTTAACTCACTTCCAGCCTTCTCCATTCTATGTAGGGCACTAACAGGTCAAAAAACTCCAAGAAAAATACCAAAAAGAGATTCTTTTCTGCTGAAACACTAAGAAATTTAGAGAAAAACAGCCCAGAATTTAATCACAGCAATAAATAGACACCAAGAACTTGATCTCAGTCGACGGCTTCTTTCCAAGAATGCAATCACAGTCAAAGGTCAACTCTCTAGTTCATTATCAGTCAAAAAACAGTCCTTGAATCCTCAAAAAAGGTCATACGGTTTTAGACAAGAGAGAAAACAGCAGGGAATACCCAGATTTATTAGCCGCTTCTTAAAGAGAGGCTTAACAACTTCTAACCAAGATCGGCTCAACTAAAGATTGTACCTTTCTCAGAAAAAACTCTGATCACCACCTTAGTTTGAAACCCTAATCTTGGTCACACCTAAAAACTCTGATTCTTCCTGGTCACCGGGCAATCTCCAAGAGTCTTTCATTTTCTTGGGCAGTCTCCAACACTCCAGCAACCTCCAAGAACCAAGCGCTACTGCAGAAGATCCAGTTCTAAAGAATTCTCATGTAGCCGACAAGATCAGGCTCACGTGAGAACCCTAGTCTTTTCTCGCCAAGAGCTCTGATACAAACTTGAATAAAATAAAATAAAATAACAAACATAGTTGTCAAGGTGACGCCTAGGCGACTAGGCGGTTTTCAAACTTTGCCTTGCTTAGATGCCATGCAAAGTTTGTATAAGGCGCATGCCCAGTCAGTTAGGCGCACGCCTAGGCGACTAAGTGGACACTTAACTCCAAGGTGCACGCCTAGACTAGATGTAAGACACATTAATACATGATATATCCCTTAATACATTGATCCTTTAATATTTTTATAATGTTTTTACTTTTCTTTTGCTGCGAATAGTTTTTATTGGTTTGTTTTTGTTATTACAATAGAACCTATCACACATTATCACTCTTTTTATTTGAAAAAAAGTGCTGTGTTTTTAGGGTTTTATTTTCATGGCAGAACTGAATAAAAGAGGGAGATCTGTCCAGTCAGGTATGTTTCACACACAGTCCAACTCCAATTGTTGCTGCAATGCTGCATAACCAACTAGAAGTCTAAACAACTTTGAATATGCCAGGTAGTCAAATGAATCATCTTCTTCTTCTCAGTTTTCAGTCCGCCTATTTTTCCTCCTACCCTCTTCCTTTTCAGCCATTTTTTTCTTCCTTTTTGTTGGTTCTTCCTGTTTTTTTCTCCATACGTTTTTTGCTTTGGAATCAAACAGGGGCTCCGCCCCCTTCGTTTCTTCTTCATTTTCCTGCAAACTTTTCACCCTTTTACCTGCACTTTTGTCCTCCTCGATGGTAATCTGGAACAGGGGTTCCGCCCCCTTTTCTTTTTCATTTCTCTGGGTTTCTTCATCATTTTTTCCTCTTCACTGGTGATCTGAAACAGGGGCTCTTCCCCCTTCTTTTCATTTTCTTCTATTATTTAGTGTTTCCCTAGCTTTTCTTGGTCTAAAACAGTATTGGAGCCCCTTGTTCTTTTTCTTTTTTGGGTCTAAAACAGGGCTCTGCCTCCCTGTTTTCTCCTTAAGTTCTTTTTCTTTTCTTGGTCAAACACAGGGGCTACGCTCTCTTCAGTTCTTCTTTCAAGTCCGAATTTCTATTTCTAATATTTTGTGTTGCATGCTTTAAGCACGACTACAAGAATCATGAGTAGAAAATTTAGTTTAGAGGTTTGCAGGTTAATGTATAAAACCAAGTAACTAGCTCATGAAGGGTAGAAACACATAGGCTTACTATTTTCTGATTTCATCGCCTAGGCGAGGCCTAGGCGCCTGGGCACCCCTTGGTCACCTAGCCTCGCCTTGGCGCCTTGAAAACTATGATAACAAATATGTATTCTAAAGAGGAAGAGAACAAAGAAAAGTGAACTAGGCTTCGAAGAGAAGAAGAAGAAGAGGAAGAGAGAGAAGAGAGAAGAGAAGAAGAAAAAGGGGTTCAGTCAGATAGATCAGACACCCCACTAGATATTATATATATTTATGTCCTTACAAAGGTTGCAGTTACTTTAATACCCCCACTTAAAATAAAAGACAAATAAACAAAAATAAACAAGGCCCAACCGGCCCAACTGTAATAAAAAGAAATAAAGAATAAAATAAAATAAGTGCGGGGCTGGAACCACACACACACACTATAGAGCTACTATCTCTACAAAGGTAAAGCATTTGACTCTTATTCTTATAAGTGGAACAATGGATGAGTTTCATCTAGAGATTCAATTTAATTTATATAAGGCTTTGTTAAACAAGGTAGAGCATTTGACTCTTTTAGTAATAAAATAAATTTATTTAAAGAAAAGGAAACTGTTACAAAGGAAGGTGACCAAAAAAGCCAAACCAGGAACTCTCTACTTCTTCCTTACGATCCTCCCAGGTTTCAATGGTTTCTTGTTTGGCCCAGTTCCAAACAGACCCTTTTTCAATCTAGTAAAGACACTTGAAACCAAGACATCTTGGTGCTTCCTCTTCCTTCTAAATCTTCCAACTGCAGGAGAGGTCTCCCTAAGCTTCTTCACATCCTTAAATTCCTCATTGATTCTTTCCAATTCTAACACCATATTCTTATCAAAAAAATGGCTTGCATCAGTCACCTCATTCTTCTTCTTGGCATCTCCGGTTAAAGCATACAATCTCTAGGCACCATTACTAACTTCTGGAACCAAGTAATTCTTTTAGGGCCTACATTGATTTCAGTTACAGGCATAGGATATTTTAACACTTTGAACATCCCCTAGGACAACTAAACCCAACAATTCGCAAAGGTCAACTTCTACATCAATAACCATTTCCAAATCAACTGATTTTTCAACTACATGGGTTTCATCCAATGCAATCTCTTTGTCACTTGAAGCACCATCATGTTCTTCCTCATCTTCTTTCCCTCCTTCTCTTCTACCATAGCATTCTCAATCCTTTATAACTGGAAATGTTCTGTAATTTCTTTTACTATTAAAAGTCCTTGAACAAAAACCTGTTGTATTCTTTTCTTCCCCCTATCTTACTGCATTCAAACCCTTCAGGCTCACCCCCCTGCTTTTCCCTTTGAGAAAACCTTTGTGTTTTCCTCGTCACCTTGGTTATCATTTCCACTTATCAACAAAAAATTTCCAACCTCCTTACCACTGTTTGATTCTGCAAACACCATGAAACCCTCCTTCTTTGAGAGTGGCTCTATTAACAATTTAAATTGGAAAATTTTTTATTTCGTTTAAATTTGTTCCAAAGTAGAAACAGTTTTGTTACTTATATGGTTCATTTAGAGATCCTTGGAGTACTGTTCAAAACAAAAACAAAAATCATTATTCTCCAATGATATTAGCAGTTATAATGAAATAAAGGCACCTTCTTCTGATGTGAAAATTTCTTGAATAGTCATAAAGGGCATACCTTCAATGATATTTTTTTGAGGAAAGGTAACAGAGTTTTATTAATAAAAGAGAAAGTACATGAGGAGATGTACAAAACAAAGGGGAAAGTCCAGGGGATTACACAGGAATCAAACTATTGCTATATAAGACATCCAAATTGGCACCCATTTTAGCTAAACCATCGGCAACAGAGTTTAAATCCCTTGGAATCCAAGTCAATTTTGCATTTAGCAGTTCCAGAGAGTCTCTAGCTTCTGTCAAAAATTGGCTCACTCTCCACGGGCCACCCTCTTTGTCTCTTAGCCATTTTATGGTATTTGCCAAATCTCCTGCAATGGTTAAATTTTGAAGGCCCAGGGTTCTAACTATTCTGATTCCCGTGAGAACCACCAACACTTGCCAGTCTGCAATACCTATTGGACCACTAAAAGTCCAAATAACAATACCCCTTCCGTCTCTTACTATACCTCCTATACCAGCTGCTCCTGGATTGCCTGACACACTCCCATCAAAATTTAGAGTCATCCCTCCTTCCCTTCTTATTACTAAATCGTGGGGGACAGCAGGGGGTAGCCAAGTGGAAGAGAAAAAACTGAGCACTGAGAATGATCAGCCAACTTCAGGAAGTGGTGCCAAATTTTCTTGGTTTCCTTGCAGTGGAGAAGTGATCAGCTGATTCTCCTTCACTCAAGCACAAGATACAAGCAAAGATGAAGAGTCTTCCCAAGCTCTTCTTTGGAGACGGTCGCAAGTGTTGATCCTTTGCAAGCAGGCTTCCCACACAAAAAAGCAAACTCGTGAGGGGATGTGGCTACATCATACCTTCAATGATATTGGTAGTTGCAATTCCTTGGAATCAATATCATGGATCTTGATTCTAAAAATGGGACTAAACATTAAAAGGAGCAAAGGGCAGTTCAGGATAGCCCACAATTCCAAAAAATGGATTATAGATCCCAAAACATAAGACACATAATTTCGTCTACTTTCACCTGTAGCGGATATCTCATAGCATATGCCAAGTAGAATATAAAATAGAGCACTCCTCTAATTCATTCAAGTCTCACAAAGTCACAAAGTGCCACCATGTGGTCCTTCATATTCTTTCTTTGTTTTTCTATTAATCATTAGACCAGTAGTACAATAATGGATGCTGATAACTTCAAGGAATGAATCCCAAAAGTTAAATATATAATTTTTTATCAATAACAGTAAAATTGATTCATTAAGAGAAAAAAATTCCAGTTAAATATGACTGCAAAAAATAAATAAACAAAAGCACTTCATGAAACCACTCCCACATCATATGATTAACACCAGAAGCAACACAGAAGGGAGTGCACAACAATTTAAATCATTCTCCAACCCAATTAACTTTCTAGATATTGTCTTACATAGGACATTTTCACTAGAAGATAAAGCAAAAATTGGCCAACACGGGTAACACTTTCTCTAAATGAATATAAGCAATAAAAGTGGCACAGAACCCTCACCTGGACATAATGTACTCCATTAATCTTTGTCGGAGTAGTCACCAGTTCAAAAACAGAATTGCCACTTGATCTCCCAAAATCAGGAAATCTGGAAGAGTTGTTACTGGAATCTAGGAAACTCCAAGTTCCTGCACCATAAATGTTCCAGTAATCAACAACATTAATGCTAAATGATGCATTTAACAAACTAAATCTAATAAATTCCAAGCCTCTCTTTTGATCAACTTATTTATCAAAAGGCACACTTTAACCAAGCCATTCTAAACTCAGGAAAATAATACCCTCAAAGAAGTTAACTGGTTTGAATCATCATTCATTAAAAGATGAGGTTGCACTTAAACAAAAATAATGAGAGGAAAGACATGCATGATCATCTTTTGTGCTATTAATTCAACCAGCATTTTTTCTGGGTAGAACAACCAGCATTCACAATACTGAATACCTAATATGAAATGAGAAAAATCTCATCTCGGACAATTAGAAACAATAAATGTTTAAGTCATGAAAAACTAAAGTTCCACAAGAAATGGACTCAAATGGATAAAAGAGCACAGATGAAGTAGATGACTTTCAAGTTTCAACAATATCAAAGTGAATTTATTACAGTGCACAAAAGAAAAACAAAGAGGGTAATTCTGAGAATGAGAGTAAATCTAAGATAATGGTGCAAGGATGGTGATAATGCTCCAAGAGATCATATCAGCTTTCCTTTACCTACTTACTACCAGATATGATGGAATTAATGATATAGATAAGAATTGCTTGGAAGAATATTTGAACTTACACTACAAAATACCTAAATTTTGATGCATCTACTAAACATTGCTTCCACATATTCCATAACATAATGCATGTATTTTACTTTTCAAGGACATCTCAAGAGTTGTCCAAACTAGAAAAGAAATCAAGAGTTTACCCCTCCAGGTACAATAGATGACAGGCCATTTCCAAATCATTCCTGTAGAATACACAGTCCATGGTGGATACTTCCATATCCCTTTTTTTTATTTGAGAAAAAGTGTAACTGATTATCATAAGAGACAAAATATAAATACATGGGGTGACGTACAAGAAAGAACCAAACACACAAGTTACAAAGGCAAGTTTATGTCACTGTAAAAAGCATCCTTAAGGGCACCAGATTTGGCCAGACTATCTGCTAAAGGGTTTAGCTCCCTGGAAATCCAGATGAGCTTTACAATCAGAGAAACCAAAATGTCACTTGCCTCCATTAGGAAGTGAACTGACCTCCAAGGACCCTTATCCTTCTCTCCTTGCCAATTTATGGTATTGACTGAATCTCCTTTAGTATGGTGTTTGTCCAGAGATGCTATCCAGACCATAAAAGCAGTCCTGGAAGGAATTAGAGGCTCTAAAAACAACCTTGCAAGGTAAATTGCTACTACTAATAAGAATTAGATATCAGACGAGATTTAACAGTGGACAGACCTGTTTTTTCCCACTACCAGATATGCTGATTAGGCACACCATGATTTGGGTTATGGGATTGAATCAGTCACCTCATTCATCTCCTGGAGATTTCTTTGGATTTTAGGAACCCAGACCACCTTATCCCCCACCCTCACAAAAAACTGCATACTGCCCTTTCTTTATTGTTAGCCACTTCAAAGAGATTACAAAAGTGAGTTTTGAGAGAGCTTAGATCATACCAAACATCCAACCAATATCTCAATTTCAATCCATCACCCATTCTATAAGAGACCCTGTTATTGAGAGCAGAGAATGACTCTCTATACCATTCCACACTGAACAGCATAGAATGACTTTGCAAACCCTGACTCCAAGTCCCATTTCTCTTTGATTAATTTTGATGTATTGAATTTCTTTTTTTGTTTTGGTAGAATTTGATGTATTGAATTGTATACAAGTATATGCTGATCATGGTTTTATTTCATTAACCATGTAAAGATCATTGAATCTTGTGGTATTCATCCTTATTTCACTATAGTAATACAATAGACCTACCAGTTATTTATAAAAGAGAAGGGATAGATGTCATTGAAGATTATGGCACATAAATATTAACCCAAATCAAGGAGTTCTCCAGGAGTATGAATATTTCATCCAACCAAGTCCATTGATCCCTAACAAGAAGGAAGATGGTCTTACACTCTTACTGGGGAGGTGATTGAAGGCTGAAATAAGCGTATTTAGAAAAACTTCTTCCAACTCCTTCCATAGGCACCAAAACTCAAACTATTCCTTTATTTATTTATTTATTTTGAAAACAAATTCTTCCTTTATTTAAGATAGCCTTCAAATTTACCAAAATATTAGCTGACTATAGGGCAATGTTTTAAAACCCAGGCCATAGCTTGACCAGATGACCTCATCTGAATTTGAAAATAAAAACAGTAATGGCAACAACAATAAAGTTCATTTCCAGATCCAATTTAGTGGTTTGGTTGCCAGTTCAATTAATCCACTGTGTTTAATCAGCTAGTTAGGAAGTTCAATCAAGTTCTGATGCATACCCAAGTCAACAATCAAAATAACTGTCTATAGGGCCCACTTTTGGCCAAGCTAATGTAATTACAGGGGAAAAACTTAGAGCGGGTAATAAACTTAAACTAGCCACCTATATAATAGCATCCTGAATATTAAAACTCAAAGATCAATGAGATATTGTATGATGCTAATATCAGACAGTGGTACATCCTTGGGAGTTTGACCGCATGAGATTAGTCCAAACATTCTGCTGTGTATTACATCTTTGCAACCTTGCTTGCTCAATTAACATCTTCAGCTTATTTCAACAACCCAATTTTGAACCCTTCCCTGATCGTGTTACAATGATACTTCATCAAGATCCCCATGGTCGAAAAATAAATAAGTGTTGCCATCAAATTTCAACTTTTGAAAATGTCATTTTCACAATTGACTCCTTATGTCATATATGCCCTGGCATATCTTGTACTGAATATGGACAAAAGATAAATTTTCAGTCCCCTTTTATCCTATTGCAATCTCACCAAGAAAACTAATGTATCTATGCTGTTCACGCAGACTTCCCATAATAGAATTGTAATATCAATATCACTAACACAGTAAAGACACGATCAACATAAACCACAAATTTTATGCATTCATAAAGAAGAGCTCTTTTGGTGTTTTTATATCTGAAGCATACATAATACGGTATTGAAATACCTTTTATCTCATGGAGTTTAATACTAGGAACAAACAACAACTTCTTGTATAAACAACATAGTATGTGCCAATATCAAGTAATTCTGCTTTGATTGGCTTACCCACACCCTATTATGACATGTACATGGATTAACATAGCCCATATCCAACCCAACCCAACCAGTGAATACTGCAGTATGGAGTGACCAGAGGGTAGATTTAACCAATATATAACATGTTGAGTGGATGGGTGGATTTGGAAGCTTTTTAAGTAGTTTTGTTGGTTGGGTCAGAAGTTGTCACCCCTGTTTGACAAAATGAAATTGTATTTCTTAAACCATATATTCCAAAAAAACGGTGCTTTCTATTAGAATATTCAAGTTAACAAGGATCTAAACAGAACTAAAGCCCTCTGAAATAACAAGATAACTCAATATCTACTATTTATAACAACAAATAGATGATTAAAATCCAAGTAGAAAATTTACAAACCTCTGTAGGTGCCTGTTATGTTCCAGGGAGAATATGAACCATGGTCATTGTCATCTTTTCTAATAAATAGCCACTGCAAGAACCAAAATCAATCAGGACAAATAAAAACATAAGAATTTAAGTTGATAACATATTAGATGTAATTTACAATCAAAACTAAAATTTAAAAAATGACAGGTAGATCTCCCGTGCTAATTAAAGACACACCTGACTAAACATGTATGGCATACAAAGTTGACGACTCTGATGTGTAAAAAAATATAAACAATAACTTTTAATGCATTGCAACTAACCTTGTCATTTGGAAAATACAATTGATTAATGAAATTGCAGCTTAACCTCTTTAAGCTGAAACTTATTCACAGGATATTTTTGGAATGGAGTTCAATAATACCCCTGAATGATATTCATCAAAAATATACCTGAATAATAAGATAAACCTCCTTACTCACTACACCATGTTTGTTATCCTTAGAACACTTTTACAATCGCAAAAGAGCTCCATAGGTGGAGCTAAAAAGGAGAATAACTGTTGTAAAATCAAGGATTCCTAGAAATTTCTATGGTCCATATTTTTTACATATAACTCCTCTCTTGATCAGGTAATATTCCTATTACATATAATGTAAGGAGTATAATGACATAATTATTACCCAAGATGACAGTGGTAACATCTACTACAGTCAAGAGAATTTAGATAGAAGTTTCATGTGTATTTCATTACTTTCTTGAGTCTGGCATTCCATATGTTCCATGGATAATTGGTTATTGGAGACACAACCATGTCTTGGATATTATCCTACAATACCCAGACTCCTATTTAAGATAATATAGGTTGATATGATACAAATCTGGGTAATGTCAGATATGTCAGATACACAAAAGCATACCCTATTCATGACAAACTTAGTTGACTGCATAGATATCCAACACAATACAAATTTTTAGATGATGTTTTTACTAAAACCGCAATTATTATTTGAGAAACTTTAATATGCAGAACACCTGACCAGCTACATAACCACATCCCTTTAGTATTATTATGCACTACACTGCTGTAGTGCTCTACCACACTTTGAGTTCTTAATACTGATGGTGCAAGTTGATCATTGCCTTCTTTTGTTGCCGATGCTTCCTCTATTTAATATCAGTAGTGACACATCTAAATTATTAAATAGATTATGCTTGACGACTTAGATACTATATCATTTATTGCCTAATGTTTGTCTGCCCATGTACCTTCATCCCTTAGGCAATAAGCAAACCTATCTTGGCCAAGCCACAATTTCTAAGATTTTGGGATCAGCCAAATCCAACTCCTATACAAATACCTGAACCTGAACTCATCAAGATTGGTTTTATCTCTTATAATAGCTACTAGATACAAATTGTGATCCCACTGATTTCTATACCATACAGGCAATTGCTCTTCCTTGTATATACTTACATATACAAGGCCTAATGCCACTTCCTTATGACACAAGTTCAATCAGTTAGTTTGGCCTAAGGAATGGTTTTGGGTACATTGCACAAACTGAAAAACGAGGTCAACCTTGCAATGCTCCTCGCCTATAAGAGAAAGCTCAATTATAGACAATCAATATTCAAGAATACAAAACGATCTTTTGTTCTGAATTTGGAAGAAAATAGATGCAAAAATACACCAACAATGGAAAACTTTATTAAAGACTGACCTCATCACCCCAAGACCGAGCCTTCTCCCTTAGTGGTCGGAGAGCTATTGCCGGCCGGAACAAAGCTAAAATTACACATAGGACTATACTCCCGCGCCAGACTGAGAGTCCTCCCTTTCTCTTCCTTAGCATGTAACCCGAATTCGCTTTCCAGATCATATCAGAAACACAATTCAAATGCAAAGTCCAACAAAAACTCTCTGTTTCAGTTGATCCCGAGGACTCGAAGGAGACAAAACGAAACCCATCAGAGAGATTCAAGAAAACGGTTGCTTCAAGTGGAGTCAACCATCGGAGGTAACAACCAACGAAAGAAGATCGATAGAAAGGGAGAGCTCAACGAACGATTGAACCAACACCAACACCAACAACACCCACACAATATACACCTCCACCGGCCACCAATGGAGGTGAAGGAAGGAAGAAATTAAAGCAAAAAAAAATCCTTATTTTGTTTTCTTTCGTCGCTGTGTTCAACGGATTTATTGCATGGATTTCGTCTTCCTCCCTCTCTCTCTCTCTCTCTCTCTGGTTTCTGGCAGTAGTAGTTGTTTATTAGGCCTTGTTGGTAAAAACACGGAGGTCAGAGTCTCTAGCACAGAGTCCATCTCCTTTTACCTTTTTTCTTTCCAATATTAAATTGGCTTTCAGGTTGTTCGGGGCTTGGGGCTGGGTTCTTGGTGATGGTTAATTTCCGGGTACGGATCTTTCTTGGACCAGGAATGACTGATTGTTTGGTATACAGATCTCAGAAGATTCGGGAACATACAAAGATGTGGACCGAAATGGACTGGCCATGCCTACGAGCGTGTACCCTAATCAATCCATGACCCGGCATGATAAAGCGAGCCTCCTTCATGTTGGGTTTCATGTTTCATCCCTTAGAAGTATAGGACCCATCAGTTTTCCCGACTATAGATTAAGCCCATCTGCAGAGAATCTGGACAACTACTATGGGTTATACAGGCCACACAGTACTTTGAAACCATGGTTGTGGACTTGTGGTCAATCCCAGCCCAAGCCCATCCCATCCCAATGAATGTGTTAAGGACAATGTTTTAAAAAACGAACTGGATATAGACCGGTTCTTGCATCAAATGTTCCGACCATTTGATTGAACAGATGGCCCATTTTGACTCAAAAATGAAAATAAATAAAATAAAAAATGGTCAAAAAACTATTGTCTGAATTAATGGTTCGACCGCTCAGGGCAATAGATCGTTGACCAAATCAACAATTTTTGTCCAAAAAATAATTTTAAGGTGAAACAGAACCAGTTACCTAACTAGCTCCAAGGTCAACCGGTCTAATATCCTGATCCGGTCCAATTTTCAGAACCATTGTTAAGGACTCAACCTTGAACTGGTGAAACACATGTTGAGCCTTTGTTAAATCTTTATTGGGCCCGACTCGAAGGTGCAAGCCCAATAAAGTTCCTAGCCCAGACAAAGGTATTCTCAAGCCTATAAATCCGAAATCGGCTTCAATGCTCATAAGACTGCGCTACTCACACCATTCTCATAGTTCCTTTTGGGAATATCTATTTGTGATTATAAAATAAAAAAAGAAAAAAAAATGCAAATATGGTAATATTCCCAACGCAATGCTTCAATGAATTGTGGAACGGTGTGATCACGGTCTTATGAGCACTGAAGTCGATCTCTATAAATCCACCACTCATGAAGTTTGGGTTGGCCCCATTACTTGACGTCTCAATTAATACCCAAACCAATTTAAAATTTGGTTCTCGCTCTCCAACAATAACTCTAAGGTTGCGTTTGGAAGTGGTGTAAATCCTGGTTTGTTGTTTATTTTACACTCTGATTCAGTTTTAAGATAGTTTGGATGCAATGTAAAATAACAGCGTACATCAATGTAAACGATCTTTTTTGTCCAACTTTTACATTGAGAATCGATGTGAAAATTACATCATTTTTTTATGTAAAAACCTCTTCTTTGTCTCTCCATTGGTGTAACAGTACTAGTAACCAAGAACCAGTTTGTTGTGAAGGCGAAACCACGGCATAATGTCCGGGATTCTAACTGCACACAGCAACTATGGGATCGGAACAAAGCCCTGCCTCCTTTGTTGTTCGATTAGAACAAAGCCCCACCTCAATCATGGGATCCGACAACCGTATTACTCTCACATGTTGTGATCTCAGAGAAATCCCTTGTCGCTGCTAAAATGAAGAGAATAACAGAGGTTGCTTTGAAGGTGAAACTACGACGCAATGTGCAGGATTTCAAGATGGAAACAATCGATCTACAGTGAAAACCTGACCATCTTTGGTATGAATCAAAGAGGAGAGGGATAGAGCTATGAATTAGTTGGTCAATAATGTAAATGAGTATATGAATAGAAGAATGTAAATCAGTCGGTTGGTAGTGTAAACCTAGCCATTGTTAGTATAGTAGAAATTGTTGAATTAAAAAAATATGAAAGAAAGTAGTTTCTTGAAGAGAGAAAGAGAAGAAGAGAAGTTGAAAGAAAAAAGAGCAATAATCTGTTGCCCCCTTCACTTATTATTTATACTAAACTAATAGAACAGTACAAAGACAACTATGCCCTTATAGGGCGACAAAACATAAAACAACATATATAACACTAAAAATACATAATAAAATTTGAAATCACATAACTACTATGGTCCCCACCTCCTACCTAACAACTAACATAAAACAATTAGTTAGAAAAATTCATAAAACTAATTAATCTTCAACACTCCCCTTCAAGTTGGGAGTAAATGTCACACATTCCCAACTTGCGTAGATCATGTTCAAGCTTGTTGCTTACCACCCCTTTAGTGAAACATCAACCAGCTGCAACTCTGAACAAACATAAGGCAAGCACACTTCTCCGGTCGTTACCCTTTTTCTTATAAAGTGTCTATCAACTTCAATGTATTTTATCCTATCATGCCAAATTGGGTTGTGGTCAATATTGATTGCAGCCTGATTGTCATAATATAACATCACAGGTTCCTCTGCTTTCACCCCAATCTCATTTAAAAGAGATCTAACCCAAAGAAATTTTGAGACACCATGAGCCATGGATCTATACTCAGCCTCTGCACTCGACCTTGCTACAACCGCTTGCTTCTTACTCTTCCAAGAGATCAAGTTTCCACCTATAAAGGTACACACTCCTGATGTAGACTTCATGTCATCTAAGCATCATGCCCAATCTGCATCCGTATAGGATTCTAGATTCAGATTCTTGTGATTTGAGAAAAGAATGCCTCCGCCATGGTGCTTTTTCAGATATGCAAGTATTCTCTCAATAGCTTCCCAGTGTTGAACCCGAACTGCATGCACGTACTGACTCACAACACTGACAGCATAAGAAATATTTGGTCATGTCATACACGAATACAACAGTTGGCCCACCATTCTTTGATATCTCCCAACATCCTTTACTAATTCACCATCCACACCATTAATTCTGTGATTTGGATCAATTTGAGTGTCTGCTGGTTTGGTCCTCAGCTTCCCAATCTCTTGCAGTGTCAAGTACATACTTTCTATGTGAAATGAAGATCCCATGCTTGGATCTTGCAACTTCAATCCCCAAGAAGTATTTGAGCTCACTAAGATCTTTGATCTCAAATTCTTTCTGCAATGATTTTTTGAGATCATCAATCTCCTCCAGATCATTTTCTGTCACCACTATATCATCAACATGCATAATCAGAATTGACACCAAAGCATCTCTCCTCTTCACAAAGAGGGTGTGATCAGACTGTGTCTGTGTGTATCCAAAACGGATGAGTGCCCCTCTGAACCTGTCAAACCAAGCCCTAGGTGATTGTTTTAGTCCATACAGAGATTTTCTAAGTCTACACACCTTTCCTTTACCAACATTTTCATAAAATCCTACTGGAATGTCCATATATACCTCCTCCTGTAAGTCACCATTGAAGAAATCATTTTTTATATCAAGCTAGAACAAGGGCCATGAATAGGTGGCTGCTAGAGATAAAAGAATACGAACTTAACTCATCTTAGCTACTGGTGCAAAGGTTTCCAGATAATCAATACCATAGGTCTGAGTATACCCTTTTGCTACCAACCTTTCCTTGTACCTCTTTATCTTGCCATCGGCCTTATACTTCATTGTGAATACCCATCGACATCCGATTGTCTCTTTGTCTGGGGAGAAATCAACTATTTCCCAAGTTTGGTTTTTAATCAAAGCGTTCATCTCGTCATGCATGGTTGTTTTCCACTCAAGTTTGGAGAGAGCCTCAGAAACATTCCTGGGTATAGACACAAAATCCAGGGAACAAAGAAAAGCATGGTAGGAGGGTGATAAGGCACTGTAGGAAAGATGGTGTGAAATGCAGCGAGTTGTACACTTTCTCTTTCCCTTACGAAGTGCAATGGGAAGATCAAGGTCAGTGAGATCAGCCGCAACAATAGTGTTAGGGATAGAAACATTATCATCAGAAAACATAACAGGCTAAAGAGGAATACCTGGAACTGTATCTTCCGAATCTGGAGTTTCAAAAGGACTGACAGAGAGTGGTGTGGGTCAAGGATGTGTGGAATCAACCATCATTTGTCAGCGCTGATATTGCTGTGAAGCTGCCCGTAGTGGCTCAGGTAATGAAACTGTGGATGCAGGTGCTGGCTGAACCGATGTTGGCTGAACTAATGGTGTAGGTGGTGGATGAACTGATGTAGATGCTGGCTGAATTGATGGAGATACCATATAAACAAGAAGAATAACAGATTGTGAGTTCTCCTCCCCAAAACGCTCCCCCTAAGGTGAACCACTCGAGAAGAAGAATGTGGATTCTAAAAAGGTAACATCCATAGTGACAAATTTGCTTATCAACATTGGGTCATAACAGCAATACCCCTTTTGGTTTTGAGCATACCCAAGAAAAACATATCTCTTGGCCTTAGGATCCAATTTATTGCGATGAGAGCAAAAAATGTGAACAAAATAAACACAACCAAAAACCCTCAAAGGTATATAAAATATCTCTCTATCTGGAAAAAAAAAGAGGTTAAATGGCACCTTAAGCGCCAAAGTCCGTGAAAGAACACGGTTAATCACATATACGGCTGTAAGAACTATAGAGGAACTGAAGCACACACCATAAAACTCCACAATGTGTCTGCTTTTCCTCTCAGCAACTACATTCTGTTGCGGTGTATATGCACAACTGCTTTGATGAACTAAACCATATTCTAAGAGATACGTGGTTAGGTCTTTCTTAAAGTGCTCTCGCATTATCTGATCTAAAAACCATAATTCTCACTCTAAATTGTGTGAAAACCATCTGGTGGAATTATCGTACTAAGTTAGGAACATCATCACGTGATCTCATCAAATATATCCAAAAATATCGTGTATAATCATCCACAAACAAGAGAAAGTAATGGAATCCTCCATTGGAAGAGATTTGATATTGGCCCCCATACATCAGTGTGAACAATATTAAAAGCAGAAGTACTTCTTTTATTAGTTGGTTTAAAAGACTGTCTACAATGCTTTCTTAACTGACAACTCTCACACTCCAAAGTAGATAATTGAATAGACTCAAACAATTTTGTGAAAAGACATTTCAAATAACTAAAAGAAATATGTCACAAGCGATTGTGCCAAAGCATAATCTGGTTTACTGACTCTGACCCACTACTACTACCGCTGCTAACATGATGGCCCTGATGTCTCAGAATATCATCCAAAAGGTAGACTCCATTCACATCACGACCACTCCCAATCATCTTCTTTGACTCCTGCAAAACACAATTAGCAGGAAGAAAGGTCACAAAACAATTCAATTTTTTTTTGTCAAAGAACTAACAGATAGTAAATTGGCATGAAGTCTAGGGACATGCAAAACAGATGATAGAGTTATATCATTGGTCACTCTAACTATCCCCTTCCCAGCAATGGGCATATGTGAACCATCTGTTGTAAAGACTCTGTCTTTACCAGAGCACAACTGATAGGAACTGAAAATGGTAGGGGCATTAGCCATATGCTCAGATGCTCCTAAGTCTATAATCCAGGGAGGTCCCTCCTTACCTGAAGTGGATGCAAGATTTACACTTGCATGTGAACTATCTGTATGTGCAAAGGAAGTTGTGTAGTTGGCTCATGCATTCTGTTGTCCATAAACTAATTGGGAATCCATTGCAGCAGCAGTAGTAAGAACAGAATTGGAGATAGAGGGCCTGAAGAGTATCTTGTAGTGGCTACATTTGCGATTCCTTCTTGTTTCTTATCCGAACAGGCATAAGATTTGGATGAAGCTTCCAACAAGTGTCCCTGGTATATTTAGGCTTTTTGCAACAATCACACACCAACTCCTTATCTTCCCTTCTAGTCCCACTACTCCCCCTGTCTCTATTCGGCTTTGGTTTTGTTGTACCAACCATAGCCAACTGGTCAATCCTAGACTGTCTCAGCATTACATTCCTCCTACTCTCCTCTCCAAAGACAAAAAAACAGGCCTGAGAGAGTGATACACCCTCCCTAGAAAGAATTTGCTGCCTAGCAATGTCAAGTGCAGGGTTTAGCCCTGCCAAGAACTCAAAAACTCTATTTCTCTCTACTAATTTGTGATAAGTTGCTGCATCATTTACATTTTCCCATACCACAGTTTCTAAGTGATCTATTTCCTGTCATAGGGTTTTCGGCATGGAGAAATATACAGCAAGAGGTTTTTCCCCCAGTTTCATACTTATCACCTAATTTCTTAATTGATAGGCTCTGGCTTCATTTTGCTTCTAAGAGTAGGTTTCAGCACTCCATCCCAAATCTCCTTAGCAGTATTAGCCCATAGGAATTTTTTTTTGCAATATGAGGTAATATAGAATTACACAGCCAAGACATTACCATGTAATTCTCTTGCACCCATCGGGAAGAGTCTGTATTAAGTTTCTTCTTCTCCCCGTTGATGTACCCTAATTTTCCACGGGCACCAATAGCCATCTTAGCTGATTGTGCCCACTCCAAATAATTTATACCATCAAGTTTCACTGTAGTAATGATCCCATACCAAAAAATATCACTACTACCTCCAACACCCAGTCCCACAGTACCGGTAAATTTCATCTCGGTATTCCAAGTCTCCATTTTACTTCAAACAGTTCAACAGTAAGAAAAAAATAGATTGAAGACCTTTAAAAAATAATTTAATACCACACACACAGAAGCCAACCCTTTCAGAAGAAGAAAACCCTAGCTGGAGGGAAATCTCTCTCCTCCCCATGCCTCCCAACAAAGAGAAAAGTGAATCGATCACTCTGGGAAGCCTGGAAAATTTCAAAAACCAAACCGCCCTCTTCAGAAAATCAAAAGAAAACTAACAATACCTGGGCACCCAAGATCAGTTAAAAAATAAAGAATCCAACTTTTTTGGGACTTTTCCTTGTACTCCAATTCTTCCTGATTTTGATGCCAAACAGTAGATCAGCTTCCTGATGTCTAGATCCCACCAAAAACTCCAAGAATTAGGCAATCTATAGCAGATCGATCAGCCCTTTACTACTTCATGCAGTCAGCTAATCTAGGGCTGCATGAGAATGCTTCAGGGAACCCTAGCCGATGCTCTGATACCAAGTAGAAATCTGTTGAATTAAAAAAAATATATATGAAAGAAAGTAGTTTCTTGTAGAGAGAAGGAAGAGAGAAGGAGAAGAAGAGAAGTTGAAAGAAAAGAGAGCAATAATCTGGTCACCCCCTTCACTTATTATTTATACTAAAATAATAGAAAATACAAAGACAACTATGCCCTTTTAGGGCGACAAAACATAAAACAACATATATAACACTCAAAAAACATAATAAAATTTGGACTCACATAACTACTGTGGTTCCCACCTCCTACTAACAACTAACATAAAACATCTACTTAGAAAAACATCATAAAACTAATTAATCTTCAAAATCAGACGATCGATGATGAAAACTTGGCCATCATTGTCCTTGATGAAGTAAAAAGGAAAGGGATTGAGCTACATTTACATCGATCATCCAAATGTACAAGAGTGTAAAATGAGCATAAGGTGGGCTTGCTTTTTACATTGACAATTTTGACTGTTCTTAAATTCCATTAGTGTAGTTTTGTATTTACACTGCAAACAAACACAACCAAACTGAGTTGGAGTTGAAGAAGAAGATCAATGATTGGCGGTTTGTCTTACCTCATCGCTACCCTATTCAGTAGTTTTAGGAGTAGTAGCAACAGCATAGAGGAAGAATAAAAGTGGGAGGAAGAAGAAGGATGAGGAAGGGAGAAAAAAGGAGGGAGAGAGAGCATTTTGTATTACCTCATTGAAATGGGTTTATTGGTTGTTTGAGTAGGGGTGGTGATAGAAAATGGGTTGGGGGGTCGAACAAGGTGCCTTAGGGTTTGGGGGGTTTATTAGGAGTTCTTCACTTTTTGAAAAAATACGAAATGGGAATCTCATTCCAAAGGGGGTTTGAAATATATAAATATAAAGCTGAAATGTGTAGTAAGAAGGCATGGGGATGAGGGAAATGGAATCTAACAGTATCTTTTTCCTTTTTTATGGAAATTACAAGAATGCCACTCTCTACCAACTCTCTCTTTTGTTTTTTTCTTTCAAATTACAAGAATGCCACTCTCTATCCGTGGGCTATGCTGGGCCTGGGGTTTCAGGTCCACCGGCCGGCACGACCGAGCGGGCCATGTTGCCCGTGGGCTAACACGGTCTAGCCCGCAACCCGGCCCGACACATCCCATATATATTATTTATGTATATATATATATATATTATATTATATATATATTTATATAATATTATATAAATTATAATTATATAATAATATATAGTATATAATATATTAATAAAATAAATATATATGTTTAATTTTACTATACTAATTTATTTAATTATTGTATATATAAGCAAATTTATACACAAAATTAATACAAAATTAAAATTTTAAGTTTTTTGTCATTTTTATAAATAAATAGCTTTAGCCCAATGCATGACCCGACTTGGCCCAAGGCTCGGGCCCAACCCGCAACACAGCACTGGCCCGCACGGGGCCGTGCCGGGCCGACCCCCAAATTTTTCACTAGGGAGGGTGACACGGCCTATGACGCCCGCAAGCTAGCACGACACAGCCTGCACTTTGCGCAGGCCGCCCACGGGCCATGTTGTGCCAACCCGACATGACCCACTTTACACCTCTACCAATTCTCTCTCTCTTTCTTACAAATTACAAGAATGCCATCTCTCTCTCCTTATAAATTACAAGAATGCCATTCTCTCTCTAACTGAGGGAGATCTCAACTCGGCATCTCGGCTGCTAGGGGACATGCAATCAAAGGTAGTCGAGTTCGAGTCGAGTCGAGTCGAGCTCGAACTTCTGAGCTCAACCTCAAGTCTCTAATTCGAATTGAGCTCAAGTTAGACGACACCTCGACCACTGAGGAAGACCTCGACTCGTCACCTCGATCACTAAGAGAGACTCGACTCAGCACCTTGACAACTGAGGGAGACCTCAGCTCGACACCTTGTCAACTAAGGGAGACCTTAACTCGACACCTCGCCTACTAGGGAAAGCTCGACACTTCAGCAGTTGAGGGAGACCTCGATTTGGCACCTCGGCAATTGAGGGAGACCTTGGCTCAGCACCTCGACTACTTGAGAGACCTGCAATCAAAGGCAACCAAGCTCGAGCTCAAGTCTCTAATTCGAATCGTTCTCAAGACTAATAGTTTATGAGCGAGACCTTGCAACGCAAGGCCCCCTTCGCTAGTAAATATATTAAGCTAAAATGTGTACGTAAGAAGGCATGAGGATGAAGGAAATGGAATTTAACATTATTTTTTTTGCCTTTTTTTTCATAGAAATTACAAGAATGCCACTCTCTACCAACTCTATTTTTTGCTTTTGTTTTTTTTTTCTTTCAAATTACAAGAATGCCACTTTCTCCTACCAACTCTCTCTCTCTTGCTTTTCTTTCTTTCAAATTACAAGAATGCCTCTCTCTCTCTCTCTTACCAATTCTCTCTCTCTCCCCCTTATAAATTACAAGAATGCCACTCTCTCTCTAATTGAGGGAAACCTCAGCTCGGCATCTCGACAGCTAGGAGACCTGCAATCAGAGGTAGTCGAGTTTGAGCCGAGCTAAGCTCGAATTTTTGAGTTCAACCTCAAGTCTCTAATTCGAATCGAGCTCGAGCTAGGCGACACCTTAACCACTAAGGAAGACCTCGGCTCGACACCTTAGCCACTGAGGGAGATTTTGGCTCAGTACCTCGACAACTGAGGGAGACCTCAGCTCGACACCTTGTCAACTAAGGGAGACCTTAGCTTGACACCTCGCATACTAGGGAAACCTCAACTCGACACTTCAACAGCTAAGAGAGACCTCAGTTGCTTGAGAGACCTATAATCAAAGGTAATCGAGCTCGAACTTCCAAGCTTTTGACTCGAGCTAAAATCTCTAATTTGAATCGAGCTTGACCCTCATAGTTTGAGTGAGGCATGCACTACGTATTAATGGGATAGGATGATTCGTGGCATCTTCTCGTTTGAGAAAACGGTATCCACATGTGCAACGATATTTGCACGTGTGTATATCGTTTCTATTTTCCCGCTGCCTCACTGCCTCACTCCATTTCTCTACTGTTTCTATTTTTCCTCCTCCTCCCTCCCTCTCAAGTCTGAAGCCACTCGATCGTCCTTCTCTCTCCTCGCTCTGTCTTCGTCTAAAGGTTTTCAGATCTCTGTCCAGAAAAGGGATAAAATTCTCATCTCTATTTCTACGGTTAAGAAACAAAGGTTGAAATCCTAGCTATAGCTCGTGATTTTTTTTTTTTGTAGGTTTCATGGTTGTAGCTTATTCTAACCCTTTTTTCTTGCATTTTCAGGTATTCAAAGCCGTAACTGTTGATTGTAGAATGCAGGTACAGGTCATCGCTTCATATCTCTGTCCAGGAAAAGGGATAAGACCCTCATCTCTGTTTCTATGGTTGAGAAGTAAAGGATGAAACCCTAGCTCTATGTGGCCCCAAAGTATGCAACCACATGCAGGGTGTTTGACAAGTCAGACGTTTACAACTTTGGTGTTGTTCTTTTAGAATTAATGCAAGGGAAGAAATCTCTGGATCCATCATTCTATGAACATGGGAATGGCTTTAATATTGTTGCCTGGAGCAAATTGCTAATCAAAGAGTGTCGTGCTTCTGAGCTTTTCTTCCCAGAGCTGTGGGACGCAGGGCCCAAGGAGAATCTGTTGGGCATGTTAAAGTTGGCATTAGACTACACAGTGGAGTCACTTTCTGTGCGACCATCAATGAAGTATGTTGTTGAGAAACTAAAGCAGTTACAGACTACCTAACAGCTGACCCTACTGTCTCAGTTCTATATTGTTGGGATAGAAATCAGGTTATGGTGCTCATGCCCTTAAGGTCATAAATAAGATCAGGTCAGTTGCTCAGTCATAAATAATAACTGACAATGCATTCCCTTGTTTTCTTGCCTGACCAATCAGGAACAATTTTACTAATATAAAAAGATATAAGTTTGGAATCATTATTTACCTGCCCTACACAAGGGGGCAGGTGAAAAATATAAAACAACTTGATTTATGAATGTAATTTTAGTGAGATCAATGTTGACTTATAATATCAAGTAATGTCATAGCTATTCTATTTTACACAAACAACCAAATATGTGCTTTCAGTTTTGTGACTGGTCTATGTAATTCTGATAGATCAGAGTAATTAAATGCATACAATTTGAAATTTTAGGCTATGGTTGTTCAGGATGTTAATGCTAAAGATAAAACATGGAATCATGTGGCAATTTTTTCTGATTCTCAAAAAACTCTCAAAGTTATCATTGGTTTTTTGGTTAATCTATTTTAATAGTCTCTTGGTATATATAAATATTTAAACAAAATATCTATTTCTTTTTGTTATGTTCCTAGGTGAGTTGTAGAACCAACAGATATAATGGCCTCCCATATGAAAAAACTCTAATATACAGGTCACATATGACAATCTTCCATATGCTCCTCTACAGAAATCATGTTGTCTTGTCGCATTCCATTAAGATTTGTTCAAGCTGGTTGTACTTGGATATCTTACCCAAGTATGATCCGGAACATGATACGATTTATTCTATAATAAAGTTGGTTGATGTAATGATGTTTATGGGAAAATTCCACTTTTTATTTTTTAAATGTTTCTTTTATTTACAAAAAAAGATTATATTGGATTTTAGTTTTAGTTTGTTTTGTTATACTTTACAGTTTAAACTTTTAATAGTTTTATTAGCATTAATCAATAATAATTATTTAAAAACTTACATTCAGTTAAATTAATTAATTAATTACTTCCATTTAATTACATTAAGTGATATTAATTAACTCTATAAATAATCTTTCTCAGTACATGATTTTAATCGTAATCTTGGTAATTGCCTGTGCTCAGCACGGGTTCCCCTTGCCAAGCCTTACAATTGGCATGCTAGCCCAACTAGTTTAGATTTGCGTCCCACAACACATCCCTGCGATGTATTGGAAATATCTCCTGATAATAGTATAAAAAATGATGATATCATCATGGGAAAATGTTCACAAATGTAAACTCAGCCCAATCTGGTCCTAAGATAAAAGTATATCACTAGGTGTGGTGATTCAGGCGATCCATTTTTTATTAACTGCATCTTTGTGCTGAATCGGGTCAGAAGGGTGAACTGGGTACCGTTGTTGGTCTAGCTCCCCTTAGGGTCCGATCCCAACCAAGGATTACTTACTGGTTTCGATTGGGTTCATGTTAAGATCTAGGTTGTCAGGTTGAGTTAAGACCTTCCAATCCTGCCCAACATTGAATTGAACTCCGCTTAAGAAAATCTCCTCCCGGTCTAGTCGGATTGTCCAATTGCATGTCAACTCAGACCAAAGGAAGAGAACCCCGGTTTGGTCGAGCCAAAACATAAGACGAGTTAGAATTTGCAAGTAATCAAATTTGAACCCAAGCTCTTAAGAATTAAGAGTGCAGAGCTGTTACATGGAATTTAATATGACAATCATTTGATTGAACTAACTACTTAAAAAGAGGGATAGGAACATTTCTACAAGTCGTTTTTGTGATAAATTTTGACTTTTCAAACATCCCATTGATATTGTGGGAGTGGGAAAAGGAGGTCTATACTATTTTTTTTTTTCATTCACACGTCACTCGTCCTGCTGATGATTCCCGAAAATCCGTGTGTACCGATTCGGCATCCGATCCAATTACTTTGGATTTGGGTGATATGTTTTGATGGGATAGATTTTGTAATCTGTATCTAATTAATAATTGAATCGAAATCGGGTTCGTCTTAATCCGATCCAATTAAAAACCTGATTTAAATATATTATAATATTTTATTGATTTTAATATATAAATTTTATAAAATTATATTATATTATATATGAATTTATATATATATATATATATAATAAATTTGGTATATTATATTTACATTAACTTATAATATACTAAAGTTGAAAAGCGATTAGCTTTTTTTTTGTACTTTAAAAAGTTAAAACATAATCAGATTAAATCCAAATCCCATTTGAGTCCGTTAGGATTCAAGATTCAAATCAAAGGTCTTCAAATTCATCGAATTTTAGATACAAATTTTTAATAATTGGATCAAATTCATATTTTTCTGGATCTGATCCTATTACAACCCTATTCATCACCATATATGTTTTGGGCTTTGAAAATTGCAAATTTGAAAGTCCATCCAAACACAACCTTAATTTATTAATAACCCAAATGAAAAGTACATGTGTGCAAGAATGAGTAATAAGATTTTCAAACATAACCAACGCAGCCAAGTCCAAATGAGTTAGCCCAAGCTTGTCCAACCTAAGTTGTGTTGGGTTCAAGTTTAACTCAGGCACAGTAGACCTGTTCAAGGGCTGGGATAGGACCGGGGGCTTGGGTTAGATTTTACCACATATCAACAAGAAGTATCCAGGCCTAAGCCCAACCTGATCCCAACCTAGAAGGTAGAAGCCCTATCTAAATAGAAAGTAAAAGTAAATTTGAGACTCGAGCAAAATTTATCATATACTATTAATATATTAATTTTTATTATATATGATAATAATAATATTATTGAGCCAGATTTATTTACAAAATCCCGAGCCCGAAAAAAAATAATTGAACCTGATACTTGTGGCTCGAGCCCGAGTCTGGGGCCTAAAATTTATGCTTTCAGCTCGAGCCTGCGACTAAGCCCACAGGCAAACCTACCCAACTACCTGACCTATGAACAGCCCTAGGCTCAGTTTGGGTTGTCCAACTAAGGCTTTAATCTTGGGCTGGGCTGTGGTGGGTCTGGGCCTGAGGTCTAAGTCTTATGATTCAGGATGGATTGGTACTAACCAGGCCCAATCTGCCCAGCTGCACCCTTATGCACATTGAAGATTGCTAACTTATTGAGGTGTAGTTTTTCATTGTTCTCATCATAACAAAGTAACAAAATTTCTCCAGAACTGTAAGAAATTGTAATTGAATTTTTCTGGGTATGGCTTAATATACACCCCTTAGCCTTACTCTATAGCCTTGGTTAAATGAGCATATACATTGAGTGGTCTTCACTCTTTGGCCTTGGTTGCCTAGTCCAATGTCTAGCGACGGTTGCAATAGGGCTTAATCCGAACTCCGAAGCCCAATTAAGTCTAGCTTTAGTGGGATTTGCTATAATTGAGTACCCCAATTTATAAAACCCAGACCTTGGATTCTACATGACTTAGTCAAAGAGACTATATATCACCAAGCAGGAAGGTAGCACATCAGACATCGTCGGATAATTGCTTCAAGAATCATACTGAATCCAACCAACATAAAATTTTGGAAGATGACAGGTCTCCCTCTCAGATGCTACTTCGTCTTTGTTATTATCATGACTTTGACAAAATTTCTTCCTTCCATACCAAATGTGAGAGAGAGAGAGAGGTTATAGAATCTAAGATGTAACATGCTTTAATGGGTCACAGAGATCTAGTATAATAGGTTCTTTTATTTCAGTTGGTCAAGGATTGATGGATACTTTTTTTTTATTTGCTTTATAATAATAAAAGGGTTTCATTAAAAGTCTGGGATATTTTAAAGTTTTTAAAATATTTGTATATTGATATATTATCTGGATATAACAATACCAATATCAATATCATTTCAATATTTTAATCTTTGCCTTTATTTCAATGTAAAAGTGGAAGAAAGCAAAGTATCATGCATCCCTTTGGTTTTACATCGAACCATGAAAGTGATTGTTGTGTTTTGAAAAATGCCATAGGTGAAAAGTGTAAAGTTTTATATTGATAAAATTGATTTAGTATTTATATCGATAATTGATGTAAAACTTTACGTTTGATAGGTTTTACATCGATTATTGACATAAAACTCCACACCATCAAAACATACTTAAAACTGAACTGGAATGGAGTTTTACGTCGGTCATGATTACACTCTCCTTCCAAATGCAAACAAAATCGAATTGGTGTAAATTTTTACACCGTTTTTTATTTACACCAATTCCAAATGCAGTCTTTATGTTGAACCGATCAAAACTTTCAGTCTTTGCTTGGTTGGAGTATGAATGCAAATTTGTAGAGTGCAAAACAAAAATGTTTGGTTCATGTGAGTGCAAAGTGGTTCAAGATTTACACACCCACTTTGCAATCAGCTCATTTGTTTCGAAAGACACAAATAAGAATACGATTTTTGTGGATGCTTGGCATTTCCATCAATGCAAATACAACTATTTCTTGCTACCAAATGGTGTTCCGGCTACTCCCACCATTAAACAAATATAAAAAAATAACAAGATGCTCGGATATACAATGGGCATCTTGGTAAAAAATAACAACGTAAAAACAACCAGCTACTCCCACCATAAATGCAAATACAACAATCTCTTCTACCAAGTAAATTAGTTTCTCTCTCCTCTTCACACCAACGACGACTACTCTTTTTGAATAGGAACTATGGAACTTCCAAACGGCATAGAATTAGCAGCCTAGGCATCTTGTCGCAAATGTATTCGCTCTGATCTTTATCAAAATGCTGGAAGGCTTTATATAGATGTTCATCTCTTTCTAGCTTGTGCATAGGTTGTAGTAATAAATTCAATATAATCGATTGTTCCATTTCCATCCACATCAGCATGAAAAAGAAAGAAATGATCAACCCAAGAATTTAAGACATGTAAAATAAAAGATCAAGAAATCTAGCTTATTTTTTTCAATGCAGTTATATCTTACAACTTCCATGAGTTGTTTGACTTCAACCTCTGATAGCTTTGATCCAAGTCAAGCCAACCCTGTCTTTAGTTCTTCATAGGTGATTATAAAGGAAAACAGTCTTGCTCCAAGCAGCTCTGAAGCAAACATTGCTTCAGGACCTGGATTCAAAACAACCAGCTCACACCACTCACAACAGGAAGCAAACGTTGGAACATAGCAGTGTGTTTGCACTTCCCAGAATGCTTTTGAAATGAAGTGGAATTATGGAAATAAGAAAACGTATATCCACAACACAACTGGTATGAAAACTTAAACCATAATATATATATATTTTTTGAAAAATAATAGTTCATAACCGCAAACTGACGCTACAATCAAATTTCTCATATAATAAATATTAACAGAACTATCCCAAAATTCTCCTCCCTAGTGATTTCATATCCCATAAAATAGGAAGGACGCTCTTAATGCAATATTGCAACAAATAAGGATCAAAGCAGCAAAGAGCACCTGCAGCACTTGTCACAGAAGAATTTGTCCTCAGCATTCAAAGTCTCTGTAGAGCACCAGCCCCTTATGAGTACCAATAATCCAATGTCCAATTGATACATTAGCAGTGGAAGCCCTACATGGCAAGTTAAAATATTTTAAACTCTAAAAAGACAATAGCAAAATCAGTAGAAATTTAGGGCAAATGACAAATTGAATATTTTCCTTCACCTGTCAAATAAGAATAAGTCCCAGAAGAATAATATCAGAAAGGAAGAAGGTTTGTCTTACTGAAATGTTGAAGCTAGAGCTCATCAAGTTTACTAATCATAAGAAAAACAAGATATCAACATATAATATTTGTTTTTTCATAACCAAAACACAACAGATAAGAACCATAATCAACAATTCAGACATGTTAGGGTATCTATGCATGGGATAGCCCCAAAAAATACTATGCGTTGCTTTAGATCCTCAATCAAATGTATTTCTCCCATTGCTCAACTGTAACCACAAAAAGAAGAGGATTTAGTAGAGCAAGCATTTATAAACCCAATTATATCAAAGTATGAAAGGGACAAAATGAGAGATAAGAGCGGTTTAAACCTGTGTAGATTAGCAAAATTATCTCCTCTCACTATCAAGTCAATTTCCTAAAGCAACTTAGAGATGACAGATTGGACCATTTTGACCCTACGAGGCTTATCTTTGGTAAGAAATATTTTACTTCCCTATCATTTCGAGCAAAATAGCCAAACACACCATCTAATTCTTCATGATCAAACCCGTCCAAGTCCATGACCTCATTCCATAGCTCCTTGAGAAATTCTTGCTCGCTTTGAACTGTGTGAGAATTTGCAATCTTGTTCATTGTTTCATTCATCGTAACAATTGAACTCAAAAACTCATCATCAGATTTTGTCTTATTGCCATGAACCCTCTTCTTCATACTTGTTGAAAATGTTGACTCGCGTTGTGTAGGCTCTAATTGAGTCCATCACTGATAAACACTGGTGTTGATGCATCTTCATCAATATCTGCATCATTTTCATCACAACCAGTTCCTTCAATCTCTGTTTCATTTTCCAACTCAATACCTTCTCTAGCATCTTCACCTGTTGCTTGGTTAGTTCCCAATACCACTTACATTTCATCATACATTTCCACAACACGCCCCTTTACATTAACTGCAAGTGGATTGGCCTACAATGTACAATTCATAATTAATACATGCTTCACTAACCATTTTTTTTTATAAATGAAGATTTACATAAATATATGTTTACCTGTATATACTCCTTCCAAACTTCAGGGTCAGATTGAATTTGATTTTTTGCTTCATTCCAACCGAAGCCACTTGTACCTAACAACTTCTTATCTGCATAAATTGGCTTCAAGGTTCTCATCCGATTCTTAATGTGTAGTGTTTTCAGTTCAACTCCGAATCGTTTGGTCATTTCCTTGCATGCTTATATGTATGCTGATGTTTTGAACCCCTTGTCAATCTTGTTGCCTAGTGCAACTTGATCAGCAAGCAGCTCAATTAATGCTTTATCCATCACATCACACCACTGAAGCTGTCAGGTTCTTTCATGCTTAGTAGAGGTAGAGTGATAGGCAATAGGATGTCCTTACCCTTACCCTTTTTACTTTCGACAGATGAAACTTGGGTATCCTTTCCAGAAACCATCCCTAACAAACATTATATCCCATGAATAAATAGTATACATGTAATTAACAAATACATTAAGAAATAAACACAAATGAGTTATAAATCCAATTAACATATTGGCACATCCAATTAAAGATATTTATAATAAAATTAGCATGTTCAAAAAGCTAATTAAAGAACGCATGCAACAATAAAAACAATGGTTAAACATCATGAGTTTCAGAAATCAGAAACACCATTTCTTTTTTTTTTTTCATATTATATTCCTGATTTAAAATCTATATTTGATTGTTTCAGAACTAGCTATATGGATTCCACATCTTAACCCAAACAGATTCAGCACTCTCATCCAAATCCAATGGGTGAAGTTACAGTGAATTGGCAAATGAATAGAAGATTCCACAGTTCAACCACATAAGATGCAGCCCAAGTCCTCCACCTCTAAACCTCTTCTAACTAAATTATCTTTTCTTAAAATCTTATCTAGCAATGTTGACCAAACAAAGAAAGCCAGCTTAGAGGGAACAGATTTGATCCAGACTTGGGAAGTGAGAAGACTCCTCCCTAGACAAGCTATGGGAGAAGGATTTCACAAAGAAGGTGCCTGATTTCTCAAAGAACCATTTCCTCTTCTCCTCTCTTACTCCCACTATCTTTGCTTCATCCAATACTTGAAATAGTCAGAAGTCTCATAGGGTATGCTTATTATGACAAAAGGAAATAGAATATCTTCTAAGATCTTCTAAACACTTAAAAATATTTTCCTAAGATCTAATACTCCTAACTAAACTCAATATAGGAAATAACCTATAAGACAACTTTAATAACAAACTTGGCAACTAAGATTATTATTAATTCATAACTGAAGGCTGATTTTATTTTCTTTTAAGTTTCCAAAAGAAAAGACTTGCAAATCTTGACAGCAAAAGGGGCTAGTTGGATTTAATACAGTTGCATCACCAGAAACTTCATACATGATACATACAGTTCTTACATTAGAGCTCTTGACTGACACGGAGCTGACAATTCTAGTGGAACCGTGCAGTAATGCAACACCCAAATCAGTGGAAAATAGTAATAAAACAGATTATGTAAATCAAAAGAAAAAAAGAAATCCCTTTCAAATTCTAAACCTTCACACATACTGAACACAAATGCTGCATTTAAATTGCTTGACTCAACTAGAAACCAGGGATGGACCCCAATTGACATCATGGTTGGGTTCATTTAGACATCAAATGGGAAATTTCCTTTTTTTTTGGTAAAAGGAGTATAATTCAAAGCTTCAAACTATTTTTTTATTATCAAGTTGGTCCAATTTGTACCAAGTAAATTTGGCAAGCTAGATGGGGCTATTAATGAGTCATGAAGATCCAATATAACTAAAGCCAATTAACCCAATTACAGAGGGTCTGGGTCTCCATTAGAGGACTGAACCCAATGGTAAATTCATAGGTTTACTACTAAATTATGGGTTAAAAATAGAGTTGTCAATTAAAAGCACCTCCCTCTATGCTGGGCTGTCAATTATGGGAATGGTTTTATTCTTTGGTGGATCCAACAAATGGCTCAGAAAACATGAAACAAATAATAAATATAAAGTACATCAAAATAAGGAAAATATACTCTAATTTAACAATCTTGAAAATACAATTGCATTTTATTCTTATGTTGTATTTGTTAAATGTAGCTTGATTATGTAGAAACTAATAATCTAAGTGAAAGGGACAATATTCTTATTTTGGTCCAAATAAATATTTAGTGATATGAAACTCAATTTTATAATCACATCCCAAACCAAACAATCAAATCTCCAATGCCCTAGTTCAATTAGCATATCAAACCCTACATAAACCAAAGAGACAATAAACCCTAACCCTACCGAGTGAACACTTAAATCTATAAGTAAGGTTGTTCTTATGCTTACTTGAAATCTACAGTCTAAAGTGATTTTGTAGAAACAGAAAAGAGTGGAGGCAGAGAGTATGCTTACTTGAAATCGGTTGTTCTAATGATAGCTACATCGGAGCGAAAGTAAGGTTGAATGGTTTTGCTATTCACAAATCGAAGGCAGATCTCTATTTCGGTGAAAGCGATATACATCAAAGTAGAGATCGTTACAGAAATGAAAAATCATTGTAAGATCAGATTTCTATTTTGATGAGGAAAACGACCTCGAAATGAAAAACAAAATTCAAAAGTAGAGATTGTTACAGAAATCAAATAGATCGAAGTAAGATCTCTAGGAGATCAATAGATCGAAGAATAGAGTTACATATCTCATTTTCAGAAATCGAAAGTAGAGATTGTTACCTATATCGAGGCTCAGAACCGTTCTCTTTCTCTCTCTCTTCGAGGGTTTTTCTCTTTCACCTGAGAATGGATGCAAAATTATATTCCATTTACTTCGACTGAGAAATATAACAAATTTTACTTCGATTTTTTGAAAACAAAGTTTTCTCTCATTTTTGATGCAAATTCGGGTGTATATACGTTTTTGCATCGAAAATCAATGCATTTTTGAATGCGTACCAAACAGATGCAATCTGAATCTGAGTGTAAATTTGCAACAGTTCAAATTTGCAATCCAACCAAACGCAGCCTCAAGTACAAAAATCTTGTCAATAACCCGCCAGTAGTTGAGAATTGAAATGATTGCTCTGTGAGGAGACGATTTCACCTATTAACAAATAGTTTGGTTAGCAGCATATGTTAGTTATGTCATTCAAAGTAGCCAAAGGCATATCAAACACAACCATTCGAATTTATATATCAATGATCTAAAACCAAAAAACAAAAAAAAAAAAACAAACAAAGAATTAAAACATTGATGATCATAACCTATTAACAAAGGGTTTATATGACCATTGTAAGTTTAATGAATATACAAACCATTCCCCTCTTTCTATCATTTCAAATCAAAGTTGAAAACAACCAATCTGCCTTCTTCTAGAAAGAAATAATTATTCAAATGAAAACAAATACAATTATTTTTAAAGACTAGATATATTTTCGGTTGGGGTGTTATTTGGGCATATCCTTTTTTTTTTATCTTAACAAGGGAGCACAACCAATAAATCAGTATGATAAAATTGTAACCAATTAATCGTATTCATCAAATTCACGGTTATGATTGACCAAAATTCTTTTATTATCATATCCTTCCGGCATTATAGAAAATTTCCTTGAATTTAAGCATTATAACTCATTAACACAACATTTGTGGTACATGAAGCAAAAAATGTGAACCAATGAAAAGTAGATCATGTGAAGATACGAAAGATAAATTATTATTGTGTTTATAAAAGGTAAAATATTATTCATCAAAAAAATATAAAGAACTACTTTATACTTTCAGAGTAATGACACTTAAGGAAGGCACCATATACTTTTAAATCCCTACACTCCAGTCCCATCCCGTCAACAAACATGACATTAACTGTAAATTTTTGAAAATATGCATGCCTTTAAAATTTCAATTTAGTACTAATAAAATAGAATATATTGATTTATGGTGTTTGATTGAAATAGATGATTGTGTTCATTAAACTCTTCAAAAGAAGATGCAATATGAAGGTTTCATCTCGATGAAAGGGGGTGTATCAGGAAGGAGAGAAATTCAATTCCTTCAATCAATGATTAAAGTATTGGTATCAAGTATCGTATTTGACAACTTGGATATGGATACGGATATGGATATGTTTTGGTAACGCATGAATAAATTCGGGAAACATATACGAATTCCATAAATATATTAATAACACTAAATTTAAAATCAAATAGCCACAAATAATGTATAAATATATAGAAAATGCATACTTTAATGGTATATATGAAAATGTATAATACAATTAAAATATCGGGATGCATAAATATCATACACTTTTATAGATAATGCATCAATAAATAGTCCAAAACACATAAAATGTGCACACATTATATTTTAATTATTATATCAATTATTTTCTATTTTACTAGTTTTTAATTTTTTACATTAACAAAAAAAGTCAACCAAATATTAAATTCTCAAATGTAAATTAAAATATCTATTAATAATTTATAAAAATATATAATTTCAATTTAAAATATATCAAATCTGTTAAAATTTATAAGATATATATATATATATATATATATATATATATATATATATATATATATATATTATTGCAAATTTTTAAGTGCCAATATAATTATTACATTATTAATATTTTTTCTATAGTTTTTTCTAAAATTAAAAACCAGTTTTGGTATAAATTTTGATTAGTAGAATTGATAGATTCTATTTAATATTATATTCCCAAATATTTTGTAAACATTTTCATTTTTTTAGATATTTAATATGTTGTTATTTAATGTAAGGTAAATTAAAATATTAATTAAAAATATATATAATATTTTATTTGCATATTTGGCATTAAAATCATCTTTTGATTTTTATGTGAATTTGATAGATTATTTATTTCATTAGTTTATAAAATATCAATTTTGAATATAATTCTTTTTAATTTTTACTTTGAACTGTTAAACATAAATATGTATTATTTATTTGGATTACAAGTAGTATGTAGATACAATATTTAATCAAAGTTTATTTTATTTCCATTATTAACACAAAAGTTAAGTTGGTCTAGTGGTTTAGGAGTTGACTTATAACATGAGTGTGTTGCGTGTTGCGTTGCGTATTGGCCTGTATTGCATTATATTAGACTGATACGCATCGATACGGGTCGATATGTATCTGCATCACCCTGATATGCACAACTTACAGGATACACCTCCAGTCGTGGCGTATCGTGTGTCGGCCAGGGTTAATACCAATATGATACACCTCATGTTGGGTGTACTGTGTCAATATTTAAATCCGTGTAGCTTGTGTCGATCTCCCTATTTTCCATTTAAGCTTTTGCTTCATCAAGGGTAATTTTGATATGTTTGCATCAATGCCAATGGTGACCCCAAAGGCCACAATATGCACAAACCTTAGTGAGGGATTCATAGGTGAACTCAGTGTTTTCAAAACCGGACTAGGCTGGATGGTTAGACTGAAAAAACTGGGAACCGGTCACCTGACTAGTTCCGTTTTCCTCCAAAACCATTGACACCCATGCTTCTACTTAGCTCGAGGTACTCCAAGTTCGAGGTAAGGGACCCCCAACTTCTAACACCCATGCTTCTACTTAGCTTGGACCAACGGCCTTATAGCTCGGCTCGACCATCCACTTCCTCCTATTGACTTGAGCATTAGAGTACTTACCCGGGGATAACTCCTTGGGCCCCTGACTTCTTCCTTGATCACAGGTCTTGAAGCATGACCTCATCCTTGAAGCTCGGCCCCGCCCTGCCAGCAAGGACTATGTGGTTGCCCTCCTCAGTTCGTGCACCACCTCGGATTAAGCAGCATCAGATTGGCGCCGTTTGTGGGAACTTACAAAAAGCCCTCCCAAAAAATTTCTTGCCATGCAAATTCAAAGCCAATTAAGATGCCTAAGAACCAGTTTGAACGAATAGTAGGTCTTTCCCTGTCTCGGGAGAATTGACACCACGACTCCTTGCATCAAGAAGCCCCACAACCTTCAGCCACAGTAGATCCAGTGCAATTCTAAGCCATGCAAGAGAATGTCGATAGGATATTTGAGTTCATGCAGACACTAGGGTTTGCTGCACCATTCAACCGGGCCGTCCCCCCACACGCCTTGATGCGCACAAAGGGGGTCCTCAAAACAAGGACCCCAAAGAGCACCGGTCAGACATAAGGGGAGAGCGGCTTAAGCGTATGAGGCAGGACAAAACCTGAAGGCCCACCTCTATTGCCCGTTCCTGTGGATAGGACCACCATAGCCTGACACGCCAGTTAGTGCGCATCCCCGCCAAAGAAAGGCTCGACAAAAGGATGCCGCCCTTCGTGGTCTCTGTCGTCGAGTCAAGTTCAGTCAAGGATCTCCCCACACGACCCAAGAGGGAGGCCATACACATTGCGGCCCCGGACAACAGAGATGTCGAGATCAAAGTGCTTCGACAACATTTGGAAAAGTTAGAATGCACTCAGATCCACAAGAGCGTAACTCTCGCCGTAGACCAACCTGTGTAGGCCACTGCGCATATCACCAAGGAGTCACCCTTCATCCAAGGCATCGTAGATGAGATACCCCCTGCTGGATGGCGAGCCCCCCAATTCGATAAGTATGATGGAAACTCCGATCCTTTCGATTATGTCGTGGCGCTCAAAGCCCAGATGATGTTACACGGTGCACAAGAGGGACTAATGTGCAAAGCCCTTGTGACCACGCTGTAAGGCCTAGCCTTGGCGTGGTGCTCCTCTATGCCGCCGAGGTCCATAACATCATGGGCCCAATTGGAGACTTAGTTCCTGTCATAGTTCATCGATAATCAGAAGCATTGGAAAAATTTGGCCAGCCTTATGCATGTTCGACAGAAGAAAGCGGAGTCCCTTAGAGATTACCTAGCAAGGTTCAACAAAAAAGCACTCCAAGTTAGGGACTTAAACCAATTAGTTGTGGTGGCGGCCATACAACACGGACTCCGCCCTTCCCCATTCAACTTCTCCATCTCCAAAAATCCTCCTCAGATGTTGGCCGCACTAATGAGCCAGCCCAAGAGTAACGAAGACTAGATGAAGCTCGGAAACCGCCGCCCCAAGGCCCCCCATCCGGTGTCATCCAAGTTATATTAGGAGGAGCCAATGTCGAGGTGAAAGCAGCTCGGGTTGGAAAAGATATGCACGACTGTGTGAGATCAACGACTGAGGTCATGTGAGGAGGCACAACACATCTATCACCTTCATTGATGACAACCTCTGAGGGGTCCAGACACCACACGACGATGCTTTGGTCATCACAGCTGAAGTGGCCAACTTTGAGTTGTGATGGATCCTAGTCGACACAGGAAGATCTGCCGATGTATTGTTTGAAGATGCATTTGAAAAGCTCAAGATTGAAAAAAAATGACTTACACCAGTTAGCACTCCCTTGATGGGATTTTTGGGAGAGCCCCTCCAACCCATTGGGAGGATAACTCTTCCCCTCTTGATTGGAGACGGCGATGTCACTACGACGGCCATGGTAGACTTCATCGTGGTGCGTTGCCCCTTCTCTTACAATGTGATCCTCGACAGGCCGACCGACCCTTAACACCTTGTAGGCCATAATCTCAACATACCACCTCGCCATGAAATTTCCAACCAAGTATGGCATAGGGGTGGCACGCGGAGACTAGAAAACAACGCGACATTGCTATCAGCTATCTTGCCAAGGAACACGCCCAATGGTCGAGACGTTGATGGCGAAAGCATATGACCTGCGTGACAAGGTAATGGCGCAACATGGCCAACCCGTAGAAGACCTCGTCCAAGTCCCCCTATTTGATGATAATCCCGAAAACACGATCCAAGTCAGCTCCCTGCTAGGCGACCACATCTAAGAGGAACTTGTGCGACTACTGAGAAATAATGCCGACGTGACATGCCTGGGATTGACCTCGAAGTTATCACACATCGGCTGAATATCAACCTCTGTTACTGACCAGTGAAGCAGAAGAAGAGAAACTTCACTGTAGAGCGGTGGCAATTGATCGCTGATGAAGTGAAGAAGTTGCTCGACACCGGCTTCATTCGGAAAGTCAAATACCCCGATTGGCTGGTCAACGTAGTGATGGGGAAGAAGGCTAGCAGAAAGTGAAGAATTTGCATCGATTTTACCAACCTGAATAAGGCCTGTCGAAAAGACAGCTTTCCCCTACCAAGGATCGACCAGCTCATCGATGCAATAGCAGGACATGAGCTCCTGAGCTTCATGGATGCCTTATCAGGTTACAACCAAGTTCGGATGGACCTGGACAACCAAGAGTGAACGGCCATTATCACTGACCGCGGTCTGTACTACTACAAGGTAATGCCCTTTGGCCTCAAAAACGTCGATGCCACTTATCAGCGGCTGGTGAATGAGGTATTCAAAGAACAACTCAGTAGGAACATGGAGGCATATGTCGACGACATGTTCATGAAGAGAAAAAAGGTTGAACATCACCTAGCCAACCTCTATGAAGTCTTCGATACACTTAGAAAGTACATGATGAGGTTAAACCCAACCAAGTGCACCTTCGGGGTTGGCTCTGGCAAGTTTCTGGGGTTCATGTTAACATAGAGAGGAATCAAAGCAAATCTGGAGAAGATAAAGGCCATCCTTGACATGCCATCCCCCCAGACCCATAAGGAGGTGCAATGGCTCACCGGGAGAATAGCCTCCCTTGGCAGGTTTATATCCAAATCTGCGGACCAGTGCCTCCCTTTTTTCAAAGCCCTCAAATAGCCAAATGACTTCCACTGGACAGAAGAGTGTGAGCAATCTTTTCAGGAGCTGAAGTAGTACCTGAGTTCGCCGCCCCTCCAAACTAAGCTGAGCCCAAGGGACAAGCTATTGCTCTATCTCTTAGCCGAAGATGAGGTCGTCAGCTCAGTAATGGTCAAAGAAGAGGACCAGGTACAGAGGCCGATCTACTACATTAGTAAGGTCTTTAGCGGCGCAGAGACCCGATACTCCAATCTTGAAAAGTTGGTTCTAGCCCTCATCACCATGGCTAGAAAATTTAGACCCTACTTCCAGGCCAACAACATTTTAGTACTCACCAACTAGCCCCTTAAGCAGGTGCTACAAAGACTGGAAGTATCAGGCCGCCTAGTCAAGTTGAGTCTAGAGCTAAGCAAATTCGACATCGAGTACGCACCTCGACCGGCATTCAAAGCCTTGACCTTGGCAGATTTCATCGTAGAATGTACATTTACCACCGAGGAGATGGCCCACTACCTCCAATATGGACTCTCCATGTAGATGGCTCGTCAAACCAGCAGGGCAACGGCGTCGGCCTTATCCTCCTTGGCCCATACGACGCGGTGTTGGAACACGCCCTTAGGTTTTAGTTCAAAGCATCAAAAAATGAGGCCGAATATGAGGTCTTGATTGCTGGGCTCTGCCTTGCTTTGGACCTAGGGGCCCAACGAATTGATGCTTTCAGTGATTCGCAGCTCATGGTCAACCAAATCCATAGCTAGTTTGAGGCTCAAACTCCCTCTATGATGAGCTACCTACAAAAGGTGCAGTAGCTCATTCAGTAGCTCAAGCATTTTGATATCCAGTAGATCCCTCAAGTTGAGATTGGCCGAGCTTATGCCCTTTCGAAGCTAGCTAGCTCGCCGCAAACCAACCTTGACTCAGCCGTTCGGTTAGATACACTGGCCCAATCGAGCATCGTACTAGGAACCATCCTTATCCTTCTAGTGCTGCATGGCCCATCTTGGATGGACCCCATAATCGAGTTTCTTTGAGAGGGCACTTCCTTGAAGGATCGAGTAGAAGCGAAAAGGCTCCAACATAGAGCGGCCAGCTATTGCCTAATATAGGGTCAACTCTACCGCCATTCCACACGCTTCCATACCTGAAGTGTCTCCCCCTAGCCAAAGCAGACTACGTCCTTAGGGAGATACATGAGGGCATTTGTAGAGATCACCCCGACACGCTCACACTAGCCCATAAGGCACTTCGACAGGGCTACTTTTGGCTGACGATGAAGCAGGATGCCGCTCAGTTAGTTCGGAAGTGCGATAGTTTCCAGTGTCACTCTAACCTCCATCACCAACCTGCGGCCCCTCTGAAGCCGAACACCAGCCCATGGCCATTCGCCTAATGGGGAATGGACATCCTCGGCTCTTTCCCCTCTGCGGTTGCATAGAAAAAGTTTCTTCTCGTAGCAGTGGACTATTTCACGAAGTGGTTAGAAGCCGAAGCTCTAGCATGCATCACCGCCCACAATGCTTGAAATTTCCTTTGGCAGGGAATTGTCTACCGCTTCAGTATCCCGCGCGTGCTCATCACAGACAACAGAACACAGTTCACCGACAAGAAGCTTGAGGCCCTTTGTGCCAACCTGAGGATCGACCACCGAACTACCACAATACACCGACCCCAGAGCAACGGACAAACCGAAGTAACCAACCGCATCCTACTACACGGTCTGAAAACACACCTAGATCAAGCTAAGGGAAGGTGGGTTGAGGAGCTACCGAGAATTCTTTGGGCCCACAAGACGACCCAGCGAACTGCCACCGGGGAGACCCCTTTTAGCCTGACCTATGGGGCCGAAGCCATGATCCCGGTGGAGATAGGTTCCCCAACTCTTCGGACCGAACTATTCAACGAGGGGCAGAATGACAAAAATCTACGCGCAGAGTTGGACCTAGTAAAAGAAGCTCGGTACCGAGCACATGTGAAGATGGTTGCACAACAGCAGAGAATGGCACGACATTATGATTCCAAGGTGAGAAGACGAGAATTCAAGACAGGCGACTTCGTTCTGCACAGAGTCATAGTCCCCGCACCAGGAGAAGGAAAGCTTGGACCAAACTGGGAAGGGCCGTACATAATCACTAGAGTCCTCAAACCGTGTACTTATAGACTCGAAGTCCTCGAAGGCTGGCTGACACCGAGGAGTTGGAACTCGGGAAATTTTAGGATGTACTACCAGTAGACCTACAAGAAGTAAAAGTTTTTAAGCTACATCTTCGACCCCGAGGTGCGCACACGCCCACCGCACACACCACACATGCACATGCCAAGCCGCACTGCAAACCGAGTTGACTCTGCCGATCCCCGAACGGTTGAGCCCATCACGCCCAGCTCGATAGTGTATCGCCGACCAAGCTACCTGATTCAACTAACAATGGCTGAGCCTGAACGTGGAGAAAGAATGCCCCCGCCCACCAAGGACTGAGGACGTTCAAGGAACTCCACACAACCGCCGCCTTAACGGCTGAGCTAGCTAGAAAACAGCTAACCCAAGAAGAGCCCCAAAGGCTCCTGAGACCAAAAACTGAGCATCCCATGGTTAAGAACTCGGTAACCGAAAGATCTCGGACAACTACACCTTGGTTGGCACAAGACTGGGGACACCGAGGCATAGCCCAACCGGTTGTGCCTCGGACAACTACACCTTGGTTGACACAAGACTAGGGACGCTATGCCTCGGCCAACTACACCTCGGTCGACACAAGACTGGGGACGCCGAGGCAGGCTATGCCTCAGCCAACAAACTAAAATCACAGAAGTACAAAGAGGTCGCCTAAGGCACAACCTGCCCTGGCCGACATGTAGCCCAATCGGCCACACCTCGACCAATAGAAGAAAATTGTACAACAAGATGCCGAGGCATAGCCCAACCCGGCCAGACATGCTTCGACTGGAAAAAGAAAAAGGCACAAGTATAGCAACGTATGGTCAGACAAAGAAACACTAATATTCAACTCAAAATGGCCCATTACATCATTTAAGGCTCGGCATACCAAGTTCAATGAAAAAAAAAAACAAATGATAGAAACAACTGCTCAGTCCTCGGCAGTAGAGCCAGCAGCACCATCGACAGCTTCAACCTCGTCACCAACCTCTTCACCAGCTCCTTCGGCAGATCCTTGTGGAGTATCTGGATCAAAAGCACCTCCTCGGCAGTCTCCTACCTTAACTTGTCCTATTCCGCCTTAAGCTCATCGATCTCTCGCTTTAGCTCCCAGACTAGGCTGGCCTGCTCGGCCAGCTGCGCCTTCAGCTAAGCCACCTCCCTCTCTAATGCAACCGACTGCTTTCCAATAGCCTGAAGGTTGGTTAATTAGGCCTTCTGTCATAGATACTCAGAGTATTCTCGCCCGTACATTGATCGGAGGTCTTGGAAATGGTCAACCAATGCGACAACCACACAAGCATTCTGTAGAAGAAGGGCACACTCTAAGGCTTCGTTGTCAACCTCGACCGATTCCTGAGCTATCGACATGGTCATGATCCCCCGCAGCAACTGCTCGGGGACCCCAGGCGTCTCCAGGTTGTCATCAACACAAACTAACCACCGCGGTATGTGCAGACCCGAACTGTTGTCTGCTTCAATGCCCGACGAACCTGCAGGACGGCAAACCCCTTCAGGGTCAACCATTGCAATGTTGTCCTCCTTGGCCTCCCACTACCGGGCTCTCCTTTGCCGATAAACCGCCTTATCAGTGGATCATGGCCGCTCTTCTATTTCGGGACAAGCCTCCGATTGCGTAGCAGCTCGCCCTTGCGTCTGCCGAAGTGCCTTCATCTGGTGTACAATCTCTTCCTCGCTGGCCATACTTATACCTGCAACATAGAATACCCAAGATAAGTAGGAAGCGGGCAAGGTAATGATAACTCGACGAACAAATAGTAAAAGGAACAGAGCGACCATCCTCTCCATCAGCCCGGTGAGCATCAGCATCTCCAAGCATGTGTACACAATAACATCAATCTCTTGGATCATGCTCAGGGTTGACCTCTCTTCTCATGTGAGCGTCGACCATTAGGGTTGCGGCAGAGTCGTCCTTAGCTCTCGTAGCTCAACAGGAAAAAGGGAGACCCTCGGGAATGGGCACGAAGAAGAACCACCTGTTGGTGGTGTTTTAGATGGAGCATAAAGCTCACCATCCCCAGGGTCAGTTCGGTATTGCAAATGGCACAGTAGGACATAAAGCCGAGCAGGAACCTAAAGAAGTTCGGCATCAACTGCACCGGCAACACCCTATACCAGTTTAGTACCTCAGCAAACCCTTAACTCAACGGGATTCTCAAGCCAACCTCCAAGCTGTGCTCATAAACGCATAGCTCACCGGGCGGAGCATCAGTGGCCATCTCCCTGGGTAGCAGACACCTCATTTGGTATTCCGTGGGAATGGCATACATAACTCGGATCTGAGCCATATCCCAGGGCGCCAAGACGCAGGGTGTGGTGCCGAACCGACGACCTGCCCGTAAAGGAAGCTCTGCCTCCATCCCAGAGGGACCAATCTCAGCCTCCTCAACTTTGGCAGCCATATCCCCGGGCGCCAAGACGTAGGACATGGTGTCGAACCAACGACCAGCCCGTAGATGGAAGTGCCGCCTCCATCCTGGAGGGACCAACCTCAGCCCATAGAGGAAGCTCGTAGTTTGAGCCGTGAGAAGAGATGGAACCGGAACTATTGGAGGACCTGGAAGAGGAAGAGGACCGATGAGATGAAAATGACATACCGAGCAATTTACAGGGCTGAGGAGCAAAAACCACCGGACTATTTTCGAGCTATTTGCCGAACTATCTACCAAACTATCTGATCGAACAACCTGCCGAGTAGTGAATGCCAAACGCCTTATTGCAAGCAATACTAAGGATAGGGTGTCCCCCCCGTCTTCCCTTTTATAACCATCAGGGGCACAAACCGAGGAGAGATCAACAGTGCAGATGAAGCACCTCTAACAACGCCTCGGAAGGCCAATCAACGTGACCAATGACATACAACGGGAAGCCTCAGAAACCGAAGCGGCACCCTCAGTAGGCAGTGCTTACGCCCATTAATTGCATCGGTTCGACTATAGTACCGGTCCAACTTTCAACGCGAAGACCCGCAATACCGGTCCAGCCTTCGATGCGGATCCTCGGATAGGCCACTCAAATCCTCGGCTAGGCTGCTTAAGGCTACAAGGCCGCACAATAGTCTAGCCGAGCACTCTCCCTCCTCGACAGCAGAATTGGGGGAGTGGATTGGGAACCAAAATTTCGGTTCTCGTTTAATTTCTGCAGCCGATGATTGGAGGACTCCTCTGCAACGACTGACACGGCGCGAACAATATGCATGCTTGGAAGTTCCTCAGTCGAGTAACAAACCTTGGGGACCTCGTCCCTCGACTTCGGAACTAGGGGAGTGATGTTGGGGACATGGCTAAGCTGGCCCAGAGGCCCACGACCACCTGTCACAGCTCGACCACGTCATGGTAGTCCGACTGAGCTTCGGTATTATCGTAATCTTGCTGACCATGTTAGCTATGCGCCACACGGATAAGCTCGCCTAGCGGATAAGGATGAGAAGACAACTCTGCCAAGGAGTAAGACTCTACTCCCTATAACCTCAGTGGGGAACTCTATCCCGATTTCCCTGGAACCCTACTCTGACCAGGATACAAGCCCTCCGGTTATAAAAAAGTACTCCATGCTCGAGGTAAGGAACCCCTAACTTCTGACACCCATACTGCTACTTAGCTCAGACCAACACCCTTATACCTCGGTCGAACCGTCCACTACCTCCTACTGACTTGAGCGTTAGAGTACTTACTCGGGGATAACTCCTCGGGCCTCTAATTTCTTCCTTGATCACAGGTCTTGAAGTATGACCTTGTTCTTGAAGCTCAGCCCCGCCCTGCCAATAAGGACTATCTGGTTGCCCTCCTTAGTTCGTGCATCACCTTGGACTGAGCAGCATTTCCATAAAGATCTCCAATTGTCCACCATCTATAAAATTAATATTGATACCATGATGGAAATTCCGCATTGCTTTCACATGTTTTTCAAGGGTTTCTTTCGTGGCTTACAGGCAAGGGAAGATTTTACATTTTGATAGGTGGTTCAATACGTCCCCAGCCTCTCCACATGCTTACCCTTAACAACTGATTTCTTATCTAACATCCGATATGAATCTCCACATTCTTACCCTTAACAACTGCTTTCTCAGATAAGCACCTGAGTGGGTTGGATACTCATCTGGCTGTCTTGATCCATAGTGATCTTGGCTTTTCCTTCTGGATCTACCATTGCTCTCGGTGGCTTCATTAGCGTTCGTTAATGTTTCATCACAATCTATGCACATGTGACACCATATGATATATAAATTTTTTTAAAACCCAATATTACCCTTTGGTGGGCAATAGTTAAACCTATACTCAGAAAAAAATGTTGTGATTTAAAACTATGATAGGTCCAATTAATGGTTCAATGTTATGCTGCTTTGAGAGGTTAGCTCTGATTACAGTGAGTTGAGCTGAACTGAACTCCAGCCTTACAAACGCGTTTCCATTGTCTAGGAATAGGGCCTAGGTTTAGATTGGAAAAACTCTACTTCTCAGACCAGATTCCAGTGTCTAGGACATTGATTATTACATTGGATCCATAATCAGATTCCGACCAAAGACCCTAATGGTTACGAAGGCTGAGAAATTGAGGAGAACGAGTGGTGTAGAGTTCCCGATGATGGTATTCAAAGACAACAAGGACTGAGGGGCGTTGGAAGATGGAAGCAACTTGGTTGGAAGTTATATTTGCAAAGAACCCATGGAAGAATGTATTGTAAACGTAAAGGATTTGAATTGGATCAGCAAATGTAAAGCTACAGCAATGATAGTGAGAAGGAAAAACGGAAGGCAAAGTTGTGACAGCGAGAGGGAAAAATGGAATGCAGAGTTGTACCAACGAAAGGGTAAATTATTGGCATACTTGTTAAAATAGAAGCAAACTTCTACGATTCTTTAGTGATTTCAAGACTGGGAAAGGTACAAAAGGATTTTCTTCATCTTATTTTTAAGAGCATTCTAGAATATAGATTGTAAAAGTTTTGGTGCAACGTTGCTCAAATTGTGCAAGAAATTGTTGGGCAAATTAGTATCATGTACTTTGGGCCTAATGCCACTTTGGTCTCTAAACTTTAAAATGGGACAATTCAATAAATGGACTTTCAAAATGTACCAATCTAATACTTGGTGTTAACCAGCCATTAAGTGGCATTTAAAAATGAATAGTCCCAAATCTTTTTCTCTTTTATTCAAAAAAGTTGGGGTCACGTCTCAATGGGCATTTTGGTGACCCCAACTTTCTTGAATAGGGACTATTCATTTTTTGTCAACATTTGGATGGTTGATGAAAAAAATTATATCACTTAAAGGGCATTTGTGTCTTTTCAAATGTCACTTAAAGATTAATTAATAATAAGTACTAAATTAACATGCTTTGAAAGTTCAAATATTAAATTGCCGTGTTTTAAAATTCGAGAATTTCCCTTTTATTTTTTCTAAGTTATTATAAATCCATTGTAAATTGCCTTTTGGTTTCTCAAGGATAATTTCACCCTTCTAATTTGGGCCCCTGCATTGCAGGGGCTAGTGGAATTGTAGAAGTAATTTAATAAAATGATAAAACAAAAACTATGTGCTTGAAAAAGGTGAGGGAAAAATTTAGCAATTTCAGTAAAATGATAAAAAATATCAAAGTTTTTATCAAAATCGGATTTAGTCGGTGTAAACCCCATTTGAACAGCTTTAATAACCTTCCTCTGAAATCTCTCTCCATGAAATAAAGTATAGAAGTACGGAGATATTCTAATGCAAGGTAGTTCAAACGATTCTCGCACTAACTGGAAGCTAGTCTCATTTTTATCACTAATTTTGTAGTTAAAATTATTTTAAATAATTTTCATTTTATTAATTTTTATTTACCAATAAGATATTTGAATAAAAGCAACCAAAATTAATTATACATTTAAAAAAAATAGAAACAAGACAGAAAGAGAAAGAATAAAGAAATGTAAAAAAGAAAAAAATTGTAATACCAAAAAGATACCTAGAATTAATTACTGGTCAATATACCCCTTGAAGGCGTTCTCACAGGGTAAAACAGACAAGGCGTTCTTACTTAAATCCCAGTAAAGTCCCTGCTCGTTAAATCCCAATAGTCCAAAATTTTAATCACCCTGCTTCTTCCATGGTTTCTCTCCTTGCTTCCATACCTGTATCATCTTTGTTTCTGATAATTACATGCAACTTACCTTGGACTATTAGAAAAATGGATGGGCATATATTTTTCTTTTTTATGAGAATTTAATTGCCCAAAAAAGTTGGCTAAGAAATAAGCCAATGCACATAACCAATTCTGTGGTAGCTAAAAGTTTGGTTGCAAGTTGGAAAGAGGTTCATGTATCAGCTGAGTTACAGCTTGCAACAACATAGCAATGTTCCAATTAAACAATACATCAAGAACAAAGGCATTGCATTTACAAGTGAGGATTGATACCAAAATAGTGATATGATAATATTACAGAAACATTAACTTGCAAAAAATTTGCTACATGGCATGAAACAGTGGATAAAAGAAGCAATCAATACCAGCTGCTGCTTAACACAGCTGAAAACGTATAGTGGGTAAAACCAAAAGATCTGCAAGGGAAAGGCCAATCATACAGAATCAGAATGCTAAAAAATCAAAATAGATTGGAAGAGAATGCAAATACAAAAATATAACTAAACAAATACAATAAAGAAAGAAAAAGACACCTTAGAAATACCACAAAAATCACTACCTACCTTACATGGAAAATTCATCACTACAACAATTTAAATGTAGTGAAAAGAATTAGTTAGTAGTAAAAACCAAATAATCTTATTTGACCCCAATATACTATATTGCACTAAACAGAATGGAATGGTGAAACAGGACTCTTGTAGCCAACCCCATATAGTTGGGCTTAGATGATGAATCCCACCATACTATATACAGAGAGATGTAGATGCGAATGCAATCCTTTTTTTTTTTTTTTATCAGCAGAAAAGGAATTTTAATAATGAAAGATTAGGAATTACAAGATCTGGGGTGTAAGTTCCATTCCAAATCAGCAAAGATTACAGATTTGCCAAAATCGTATGCCGTCTCACAGCCCGTTGTTTGGCCAGAAAATCTGCCATTCCATTTGCTGTTCTTCTTACCCACTTAAAGGAAACATTTAGTTCTATTGTTAGGCTTACAATCTCCCTGGATTTATACCTGAATACCCAAGGAATCTGGGTGTTAACCCCTGCAGTAGACTAACCAGTTCAGCTGTCAATGCATCGCTATGCTCCAAGGGTCCTGAATATTGAGCCACCACTCTGCCTTCTTTATCTCTGAAGACACCCCCCTACCCCCCACCATTCCATCACTTCCCTTGCCTTGTCTATAGCCGATAGCGCCACCTCTTTCCAGGTTCTCAAATTACCATTTAGTGAAAAGATTTTGAAATCATCCAAAGTTTTCACCCAATGTGCAGCTTTCATCTCAACAAACTCGAGGATTTCTGCTTGGGTCCTACTCTTAAGTCTTGTCATTGAAAATGCTAACATCTCACTCTTAATATGTGGTTTATCTTAATGCAACATATACCATTTCTTTTAATGGGAATTTATACCTAGCAAATTGATAGGTATCTGCTAAAGAGTTGACTTTTTAACCAATACCCATAAAATTAATCTCTACGCACTCTATTATATTCTTTTTCTAAATTAATACAATGTATGTGACAATTCCTCCTTTTCTTAAGCTTATCTAACAACTATGAAGCAATATACCCTTGACTTGTGATGGTTAGCCTCCCTGTAATGAAGCTAGGTAAATCTTTGATATCCATTTTCTTTTAATGCAGATGCAATCTCTTGAAACTGTTATGTATTTTTTTTTTCATTGATTAGCTGCAATGCTAATTTTGAGCTATTAGGACCAATTACATGGTATTCTTTCTCTAACATAGAAATGTTCACTACCTCATCTATATCATAGAATTGTATAATCACAAGAAATTCATATATTAAAATAATAAGAAATTGAGGCAACAAATGGACTATTCAGATATCTTATAATCCAGAACCAGCCAAGAATTTCTACTGGCTGGTTAAAGTTGAGGAGCTATAAAAATCTGACTAAACTGTAGACTGATTAGTTGAAATGCAATTCTGAAACAAGTTCTGATTGTAACCAATAGGCCCTACAAACACACATTGCCATGTGCACATACCATGTATAGTGAAAAGAAATACGAGATAAATCATAAAATGACTCAAGTAGCTTTTTGAAAAACAATGCATACTTACATAGAATAGTTGGATAAGTCCATTACGTAAAGAGGAATATAGTTTTACGATCCCACCAAGGGGGCAAAGATCTTTTGAACCAAAGTTTTGGCATTCATCAAGCCAAATCCATTGTAGCGTTGGGATAACAACTGAGTTTAGAATAAACAAGCTGCAACAGAGAGAAATTGAAAATTTTAAATAAATTGGTTGCAAAACTTTACATTCAACTGAATAATGACCAAAAGAATTAAAAATCTATACAAGTAACTGCATTTGTGCATAGGGTTCCAAAAGAAAACTGAATAGCATTCAGTAAAAGAAGAAAGAGAGTGTCGTGCCACGGGCTAGGCTGGTCCGTGGGCCAAGCCTTGGGCTAGATCGGGCTATGGACCAGGCCGAAGCTATTTATTTAAAAAATTTGAAAAAACTTAAAATTTTAATTTTATATGAATTTTGAGGTATCCAATTGCTTATATATACAACAACTAATAAATTAGTATAATAAAAGTGAAAACAATTGTTTATTTTATTAATATATTATACTATATATTATTATGTAATTATATAATTATAATTTATATAATATATTATATATTATATATAATATAGATGATATATGGACCGTATCGGGCCGGGCCGCGGTGACCCGCTTGGTCATGCCATGCTGGCTCGGTCCGTGGACCTAAAACCCCAGGCCTGGCATGGCCCACGGACCATCGTGCCGGGCGGCAGGTGGCACAGCCCTGTAAATGGGAAGATGAAAGTAAGTCCATGCTAACATATAGAGCAAATAAAATTAATAAATTTCTTAAACCATCACCAGTAAATTATTCAGTGAAGAGGAGAGGGCCATACCAGCAGATTTCCAGAAGAAGCAGACTGCGGAGCTTGCTGGAGCACATGTTGCTTTCTCTGGGCATCCACAAAGTTGGGTGCAACCGCTGCAAAGTTCTTATCCTTTGTAGTATGGCCAGAAAATGTGCTAGCAACTTGGCCCTTGTCTGAAACCGAGTTCAAATTCCTACTTGGTAAGCTTCCCTGCAATGGGTTTCACAGAATGGTGGTTTCTGTCGGGGGCACAACATTGAGATTGTATGGCTTGGCCCCATAAAAAGATGCAGAACCAGCAACTGCATGCCAGAAAGGAATGAGTTGCGCACCTCTTTGGCCACTGTTGAGAGAGAAACAAATGTGGTACCCAAATTTTTTTAACACCAGATCACCACAAGATCATTAGAGAACTTTTGGTACATCGCCCAAGTGGACACTACATAAAGAAAATGACACATAACTGGCTAGGCGTCAAAGATCCAGAACTCCCATCCATGGACACAACAGCTTGAAGTGGTGGCATGTATCTGCTTATGAAGATGGGGGTAATTTCTTAGCTATGAAATATTTATTGTTACGGTTACAATGACAAATAACCAAAACATCCAGGGAAATATAACGAGGTAATCGGATTCGCACCCAAAGAAGTAAGCCCGCCTGGCCAGCCCGCTATAATCATCGGCAACGGAAAAGAAGTGAATTGAGCTGAAACAGAGAAGAAAATTATGAGAAAAAGCAAAGATAAGTAAAAAAAAAAAAAGGAAGCCACTCAATGCGATAACGTGGGGTCAATAAAACAGACACCCTGCATTGTAAAAATTGGAACTTCAAGTAGGTTTACCAGGTTTCTCCTCCTTCGAATCATTTCTTCCAGATTTCGGTTGGGCTGGCGGCGGCTGAGGCGGCTGCTGCTGTTGAACTTGCTGCGGTTGTTACTGTTTGGTGCCACCAATACTGCAACTTTCCCTATCAACCTTCTCTAAATCAAGCTGCAGATCAAGAACCCTCTCCTTATTTCCAATAGGTTTCTGCCACAAAACCTGAAACATTTAGTGGACAATCTCCAGAGAGATTAAAAAAAAAGCAAAAGATATGAACAAAATAAAGAGTAAAAAATTAGAAACTAACCATCTTCTTCCGAGCAGAAGCATTGGAAGATGACGGAGAGATCGGAGCCGGTGATGCTACTACAACACTTGGTCTCGCTAGTGTCTCATCGTTCTTGCATGTTAAAAAATATATCACATTTGCAGGCGGAAAGCTCTTCCGATCACCGCCATAGAGAGAGAGAGAGAGAGAGAGGGAGAGAGAAAATCGTGAGAGAGAAGGCAAGGTCTGCCACTGTTACTGCTACTGCCGGAAGCAATAGAAGGGAAAACCTATAAAACCCAAATAGGGAGAGAGGGGGAGAGAGAGAAAGTGCGAGAGAGGTGATGTGGGGAGAGCAAAAAGACAAAAAAAAAAAAAGAAAAGAAAAAAAGAAAGATGATGGAGAGATCAGAGCCGGTGATGCTACTACAACACTTGGTCTCGCCGGTAATGTTGAAGCTTGCCAGTGAAACTGCTAGCATTTTCATTGACAGGCTACGCGAAGAGGAGACAGGCCCGAAGGAGCTCTCCCTTCGAACTTGGGAAGAAGCATCTCGAACGGCAGGGAAAATCGAAAGGTGAAGGAGCTCTCTCGAAGAGGGACTCTCCCTTCGAACTTGGGAAGAAACATCTCGAAGAAATGGGAGAAGCATGCAATGGACACACGCGTGTATCATACAATGGATACATGCATGAAATATTTGCACGAATAAAGTATAGTAGCTACAGACCGTTCATTCCAGATTAATATTTTCGCCTTTTGAGAAAATTGTATACCAAGGCATCATACAAAGGTATGAGAAATCAAAAAAGTATAGTAGCTACAGACCGTTAATCTATTAGTCATCCATTTAATGAAATTTCTCCGCACCCTCCCAATCAATCTTTCTATTTATGTGATTGGTTGAGAAAAAATTCTATTGTCCTGCTCCAACCATGCAACCCAACACAATGCACCTAGCGAACACAAAGAATGTTCACTTTATTAGTGAGCCTCGTTTCTACTGCCAGTTTTGGCGATGACCACAGAGAGAATCGATAAGAGTGGTTATTGCGCATGTGTTTTACTGTGAGTTTATCTGTATAAAAAGATTGATGAATCCACCACAGTATCTGTAATACCCATAAGACCTCCTTTAGAGGAACACCACCATTGGAGGAAGACAATTAGGAGCACTGCAAGAATTGCAAGAATTTCTCCGCATTTTCTTTTTTCCTATCTATTTTGTCCCCTCCAAATGAAGACCTGTTACCTCTCTCTCCACACTTGGTGATCTAACCGACATTGCAGCCCCGTTACCTCTCTCTCCCTTTCTTTCCCTCTCGAAACAATTTCATGCATTCTTCTCTCCTTCCTCAACCACTTCTTCTGGTATCGGATAGAGTCTCTAACCATCACCGCAATATCAGCTCAGATCGTTGTGGCCCCACTTGAGCGCCTAATGGCGTCGATGATCACCAATCCTCTCATTTTAAGGCTTCCCAGTGGGAATTCACACTGAATCCGGGACCCTTTAATGTCAAAGAGCACGTGTTGATCACCATCTTTGCCAACTCGGAGCCGGGACGGTCTACGCCGTACACATCGTCACCGCTGTTAAGATGTTCTACAAGAAGAACATTACCTTCTTCGTCTCCCTTGTCGTTGTTATAACAACCCAGGTAGCTATTAGTTAGGTGTTTCTTCATTCTTCTTATATGGTGGCCTGCCAATCTCGTCCATGTGTCATTACTCAGGTATGTATCTCTTCGTACCCCCAGTTTTTCGGTTGACCGGTGCCTCAGTTTGCCGACGACTCTCCATAAAGTCCGGCAAGGTTGATGGAGATGGCTGATGGATTCAGACTCTTTGTTGCGGCTCTGGGGCTTGGATTGCATTAAATAAAAGAATTATGTAGTAGAAATACAATTCAAAGTAACAAGTCAGCTCCAACAAGAGCTCCCAACAGAGAGACAACTATAGGTTCCTTGATTCAACCTGCAGAGAATATACCCAATAATCAAATAACTAAGTTTAACAAACTATTGCGCTAAATTAACCAATCAAATCATAGAAGGGAGAAGAACTCGTACCTTCGTCATTCTCTCAACAGCCAGGCCATTCGGTTGTACCGGTGGGTTTTCTACCTCCATTGCCAGCGACAACAAGGGCTTCTCCCCTTTCTTTCTCTCACCCTCTCCCTGCCCTGCTCTCCCCTGTTTCACCGTCCACACCAGTGACAGTTTGAACGACGGTTTCTCCCCTTTCTTTCTCTCGCTCTCTCCATGCCTCTCACAGTTTGGTTGGACTGTATTGTGTGTGGAGATTCCGAAATTTCTATCTAGCGATGGGAGATGATGTACGGTGGATCTCAAGCATTACCAAAGCACGTGAGTACGTTGTTTCCTTCGAGCTTCATACATCTGAAAGAACTGTAGTCGAAGAGCAGAGAGGCCATGGATTCAGATTTGCATCTTCAACATCAACAACAGTAGAGGCAACAACTGAGCTCGGGTCTGATGTGGTATTGCTTTGCTCCAACCTCATTCTTTGCAAATTTCATCGACAGTAGTGGCGGTGGCGTTGACGAAGGATGCGAAGGTTTAAGGATTCAACGGAAGGATAAAATTGACATTTCATCTCTTTTGTCAGTATTTAACGTCAATGACAATTTTCTATTTATAGTCAAACAGTAGGTGTACTAATATATTAACTAAATAAGGGTAATTTAAAAAATTTGTCTTAAAAGGATAAGGGAATATGGTGGATAGGAAAGGAAAATAAAAAACTATAAAAGCGTTATAAAAATTAAGTGGGCACCAGAAAACGAAAAGAAGGGAACCGGGAGAACTAGAAAACTAGAAAGGATTGGAGTCTGCGTGAAACTGCCAATGAGGGACGACCGCGTTGTCCAGGCCTGGATGGACTACATTAACAGCGTTTTGGCCGTTAGTTGGCTATGTGGTTGAACCGGGGTACAAAACAACAAAAATCAAATTAAACCCCTTCTCACAGTTAGAACCATCCTTCCCCTTTCTACTTTTCTCTTTTCTCCTCCCAGCAAAGTCCAAACCCTCCTACTACTCCATACACTGGCCTTCATCCGTCGGTGGTGAGAGCTCCGGCCGTTTGCTCCTCTTCTTCTTCTTCTTCTTACGGAGGTGGTTCTGCTTCTTTGTTTGGACAGATTGAAGGTGACCCCGAACCTCAACTCACACCGGCACAAGGCTCTCTTATCTGGGTATTATGCTTCATGAACGCAAAGAACTCCACAAAAATCATGCAAGATATTACATGGCATAGATCCACTTCTTCTCGATCTTCATCCTGCAAGAGTTTCCTTGCATCCAGTTTCAAAGGTTCTTCCACATGGACAAAGTTCAACGACCTCTTTGAAGACTATGGAGGAATGGAATCAGGGGGCCATTCACTGACACTAGGAAGGCTATACGCTTGGGAGAAGAAACTATATGAGGAAGTGAAGGGAAAAAGTTTTCAAGTACCCCTGCACCCACATGAAGTTTTGAACTCTTATCCCACAACCTATTATAGTGATTTCTTATTTGAACAGAGAACACATTTGTAAGCCCGGGTTCACTCACCTTGGTTTGCCTAAACAAAGAGTATAGAGAGCCTTGTGTCGGTGTGAGTTGCGGTTCAGGGTCACCTTTAATGTGTCCAAACAAAGAACTAGAACCACCTTCATAGGAAGAAGAAGAAGAAGAGGAGGAGGAGAGTGTAAAACTAAGTAACATGGAATTGACGAAGAAAAATTAGTAATTCCTTCATTAAAATAATCAACTATATATAGGCATTTATTACAAGAAGCCAAAAGAGACTGACATGGCATTTACAAAAACAACCAGATTTGTAACCGATTAATAGATTGGTAACAAACTTCTTCTAAGAGTAAACTTCATCGCAGCTAAAGTTCATTGCAAGTTTCTCATCACAACCAACATCAACTGGGTATACCGGGTATTCTCCTAATACCCCCCCCCCCTTCAAGTTGGAGCATGAGGATTAAAAATGCCCAACTTGGGTAATAAATAAGCAAATCTATCTCAGCCAATAGCTTTGGTAAAGATATCTACAAGCTGAGTTGATGTAGGAAGATGAACAATAGTTATAGCTTTAGACTGAAGGTGCTCTCATATGAAATGACAATCTATTTCAATGTGTTTGGTGCGCTCATGGAATACTGGATTAGTAGCGATGTGGAGTGTTGCCTTGTTGTCACAGTATAACTGCATCGGTTGTGGATGAGAGAGACCAAGATCAGAGAAGACTTACTTCAGCCATAATGGTTTGCTGGTGGCAGCTGCCATTGCACGATACTTTGCTTCAGCAGAAGAGTGGGTCACTGTTGCTTGCTTCTTGCTCTTCCATGACAAAGGAGATTGTCCTAGGGTTGTGAGATAGCGGGTCACTGAGCCACAATAAGCTTGCAAAAGGGGATCATAATCAGCCGAAATAAGTATACCTTGCTCTGGTGTAGCCTTCAGGTATTGGAGGATGTGTATTGCAGTATCCAAATGTTGTTATATAGGATAACTCATAAATTGACTTAGAATGTGAATTAAATAAGTGAGTTTTGGTCTCATAATGGTGAGATAGAGAAGACGACCCCCAAGTTATCTGTACTGATTGGGTTGAGTAATTGGCTCGCCAGATTCTGGCCCCAAATGATGTTGTTGTGCAATGGGAAACATACTAGGTTTGCATCCTGAAGGATGTCAGGGGTATATTTCCTTTGACAGAGAAAAATGCTAGAAGAAGATCGAGAGATATCAATGCCAAGAAAATATGATGGACGCTAAGGTCCTTGATTGGAAAACACTATCGTAGGTAGTCCTTAAGAGCAAAAATACAGGTTGGGTCATTTTGATAATCACCAAGTCATCAACATATGCAAGTACCACAAGAATGTTGTCTAATTGGACTGAAGTAAAGAGGGTATTATCAGCAATTGATTACTTGAAGCTCCGTTGGCAAAGAGCATGAGCTAGAGTTTCAAACCAATTGTGCGAGGCTTGCTTGAGGACATAAATGGATATGTTCAAGTGACATGCTCGTTGATCCTTAGGAGGCAAGAGTCCTGGTAGAGGCACCATGTAGATTTCTTTATGGAGAGTACCATGGAGGAATGCATTGTTTACGTCCATTTGATATAGTTCCCAATTTCAGGTTGCAGCTAGTGCTAAGAGGTAGTGTATTGTTACTAGCTTAGCAACTAGGGCATATGTCTCTGTATAATCAATGCCTTCAATTTGAGTATAGCTTTTTACTACCAAGTAGGCTTTGTAATGCTCAATAGTTCCATTAGACTTGTACTTGACTTTGTAGACCCAATGACACCCAATGAGAGTTTTTCCCGGTGGTAGGTTAGTCAAGGTCTAGGTATGAGTGCGCTCAAGTGCAGATAGTTTAACTGACATAGCTTGTTTCCAACAGTCATGTTGGCTGACTTCATCATAATAAGAAGGCTTAGGTTGTGTAGAGGGGATTGAACTCAGTTAAAAAATTGGAGATTGGGTGATGGGTGTTGCATGAATTAGTTTGTGACTTAAGTGTTGGGAAAATGTAGTCAACCAGGTTTGGTGGAGGTTTTTTAGAGCAAAGTAGGTGATGGTTATGTGAAGTTGAAGGGCTAGGAACAGCAAGTTTAGAAGTTGGTGAAGTGAAGAAGTCCATGTCACTACTGTGTTCGAGCAATTTTGAATTAATAGGGGGCTGTGAGTTGTCACAAACTGGTTCAATTTTAGGTGTTTGACTAGGAACTATATCACCGATTGTTGGTAGAGGCATGATTGATGGTGGGGATGGGTCCAAAGACATGTCCTCATCAACAAAGGGAAATTGGTGTTCAAAGAAAATCACATCTCTAGACACAAATATCCGCTTGGTTGTCAAGTCATATAATCTGTATCATTTTTTACCATTAGTATACCTGACTAACACACATTTAGTGGCACGGATATCAAATTTATCACGCCCACGTCAGGATGTACTTGCATAGAAGAGGCAACCAAATGTTTGGAAATGATTATATGAAGGAGGCTTGATGAAAAGAAGTTCATATGGTGATTCCCCATCAAGTATTGGAGTAGGCAAGTGATTAATGATGTAAGTTGTTGTTAGAATACATTCTCCCCATAACTTGATTGGCAGGTGCGCTTGGAACCGTAAGGCCCTTGCTATCTCAAGTAAGTGTCGATGCTTGTGCTCAATGACCCCATTCTATTGAGGGGTGTCTATGCAAGATGTTTGATGTAAGATTCTATGTGTTGTCAAGTAATCTTGAACAGGTCTCGAGAGAAATTCGGATCCATTATCTGAATGGGATATATTTAACTTGGGCATTGAACCGGGTTTTCACCATTTCACAAAACATTACAAGAAAAGAACACACATCTTATTTATATCATAATAAGTATACCCATGTAGCTCGAGTACAATTGTCTACAATTGCCAAGAAATAATGAGTTAGGGTTGTTCATAAGAATGCCCAACCCGACCAAACTGACCAACCCGAGTTGGTCGAGTTTTCATCAATACCGGTGGGTTTTGGGTTGGGCAAATATATAAATTGATATATTGGGTCGGTTTCGGTTTTCTTGTGTGAAAACCGAAACCAATCTGACCCGAACCGAACTAGTCTTCTACTAGTTCCGTAGTTCCTAGTTCGAGTTGTTTCCTACTTAATTATAACTAGTTTTCTACTAGAACTTGAAGGCCCATTAGGCAATTACAATCATAATAGGCAATCTATCCTAGTTTCCAACTTTCTATAATCTTTTACACCAAATAGGCAATCCATTAGGCAATTACAATTAGAATTCAATTAAGTGTCCTTTTGCACAGGAGCAAAACCAAAATCGACCCAACCCGACTCAAACCGACCAGGTCGGTTTGGCCTATTAGTGGGTCAGTTTCGGTTTCCACCTCAGGTAACCCAACCAGGTCGGTTCGGTTGAGAAAACCCCAATAAATCGATCCAACCTGACCCGTGAACACCCCTATAATGAGCTATAGAATAAGATGGAGTGCGATAGCCTCCCCAAATATCACAATGCATGAGTGTAAACTGGGCATCAGATCTAGTATGACTAATAGGAAAAGAATGACACATTTGTTTTACTCGAAAGCATATGTCGCAACAATCATCTTTTGGTGTAGTAATGTGTAGTTCTTGAATCAAAGCAAGTTTCTAATAAGAAGCATGTCCCAACCTTGAATGCCATATGAATATATCATGTGTGTGGGTACTATGCAAAGAGATGGTTGATGGAAAAGAAGCGGAGTGATATAGCCCATCACGCATCCGACCCACACCAATCAGCTTCTTGGATGTCAGGTCCTGAAGGGCACAGAAAGTGGGAAAGAACAACATAGCATAAGGTCTTTGGTAAGTTTACCAACAGATATAAGATGCATTGAAATCCCGACATGAATAAAACATCCTTTAGTACCTGATTTGAAGACAACGCTATGTCACTTTGTGACTGAACCGATAACAATATTTCCATTTGGCAGCTGAACCGGTTTTAGTGTTGATGCCAATGTAATAGATGTAGTAGCAAATTCATTATTAGCGGGAACCATGTGATCTGAGGCCCTACTATCCAAAAGCCAAGAAAGGGTAGTGATTTTATCTGCAAAGTTGGCAGAGAAAGTATGTTTAACTTTGTTTACAAGATCAGACAGATTGTTGATAGTGCTTAATAACTGTTGATACTGTTCCTTGGATAGGTTGGAAATCGGAGAGTCTCTTTGGATTGAGTTTGTGCTAGGAGCAGCCTTTTCTTGATTGCCAGTGTTGTTCTTGGGTGTGGACTTTGATCGAGTTCCCTAATTCGGTGGATACCCAAACCATTCAAAATAGTGGTGCTTGCTGTGGCCCTGTTTCTTGCAGTGATCACAATGAATCTTGGGCTTTTCTTTTCCTCCTTTTGGGTTGAATTTTGGACTTGCCACATGAAAAGCAACATCCTTTGTAGTTGGACCGTGTTGAGCAATTAAAGACTGATAGTCTTTCTTCTTGTGATACAAGTGCATAGACTCTAGTAATGCTCGTTAGAGGGTCCATGCTCAAAATGCTCGATTTGATGTTATTAAATTTTTCATTTAGACCCAGCAAAAACTGATACACCACACCTTATCTCTTTCCCATTCTGTAACAAAATTTTTCTGGATTCCACAAGTACACAACCCATAGGCACATAATGGTCCGACCATGTAGGCTGACAATTCATCCCAAATTGCCTAGAGTTTTGAGAAGCAAACAAAGACATGGAGACTTTCTTGCCCGAGCAACATGAGTTCTCTCTTGAGATGAAAGATCCTTAGTGCATTTCCTTATGAGAACCTTTTTTCAAAATCTTTTCACATTTCTTGAGTGTTTTCAGCATAGGCTACGCTTTCATGGAGATCTTTGGCTAAAGCATTGAAGATCCATGACACCACCATGGAATTACATTTTGACTAAGCGAGGAACTTTGCTAATTTGCTGGATCTGGCTTTTGAATCATTCCATTCACAAATCCGATCTTGTTCTTGGCGTTGAGAGCATTAGTCATTGCTCTTCGCCGAGTCATATAGTTGTCTCCATTAAGAAGACAAGAAACAAGCACTGTGCCAGGGCTATTAGAAGGATGGAGGTAGAACGGTGAATTCTGATCACCAAAAGAGGAGATTTGATCATCAACAATGAATATGGTGTTTCCACTTCTATTCACGGCCATCCTTGTTGATGGCGAAAAAGGGCAAAAAAGAAGAAGAAGAAAACTGGAGTCAAGAAAGGCAAAACAAGGAGTAGAAGAAGACTGTAATCAAGAATCAGAATTTTCCAATAGGGCCTAGGGCTCTGATACCATGTAAAACTCAGTAACACAGAATTGACAAAAAAAAAGTAGTAATTCCTTCATTAAAATAATAAAGTATATATAGGCATTTATTACAATAAGCCAAAAGAGGGTTACGTGGCATTTACAAAAACAACCAAAACAAATCCGTAACCGATTAATGGATTAGTAACAAACTTATTCCGTGAGTAAACTTCATCGTAGCTAAAGCTCATCGCAAGAGTAAAGTTCATTGCAACTTGCGTCAACTGGGTTTACGAGGTATTCTCTTAATAAAGAGCGTACTACTGGAGCTCTCATTGGTGTGTAGGGTAAGAGGGTTTAGTGGGAGGAGAAAAGAAACAGAAAGGAGAGGGAGGGTTCGAATCGTAAGGGGTTTAATTAGATTTCTATCGTTTTGTGCCCCGGTTCAACCACATAGCTAACTAACGGCCAAAACCCCGTTAGGCTCCATTTGGTTTGTAGGATGGGGATGAGGAGAAAAATGGAATATTCTAAAAAAAAATATGCCATTTTTCTCTCGTTTGTTTTGAGGGAAATAGAGGGAGAGGATGAGAAAAATGTGGGGTGTCAAATCCTAAAACCATGGGTTTGGGGTCACGACAAAACTGTGTGATCCCAGTGGAAATTTTGAGAAATCACTATTACCATACGAACAAATGAGGGAACTAACAATGATGAACAAAGGAGGGAGAGAACCAATGCCTTTCCCGTTACCATCGATGATCTTCTACCTCCCCTTTCCCGTTCTAACCCAGAAGCAGAGCAATGGTGGCAGCACCCCCTCTCAGCCACTCCCTTCCTCCCTCTCTCCTCTTTTCTTCTCTTTCTTCTTCTTCTTCTTCTTCTTCTGTCTTTTGTTTTTCACCTAGGAAAAACATTGTTCATCATCTTCTTGACAACGAATACAGGAAATTCCAATGGCGGTGACTATGATCATTTAACCTCTAGTACCTCTCCATTCATGTCTTCATTTTTTGCCACAAATTACTATCTCCGATGACACTGTTCGCTTTCCAATGGTGACCAACGGCACTTCATCGTCTTTGCTTTCTGTCGATGAACTACTGTTCATCTTCATCTTGGTGAAAGAGAGCACCCCACAACGGCTTCCTCTTTATCACATTCTTTTTCCCATTATTTTCTCATATATAAAACCAAATAATGAAAATGTGTAAATTTTTAGAGCTTTTCATCCCATCCCATCCCACAATACAAGAGAATACCGAGAATAGCCTTTTGTGTTACTCGGGAGAACGGAGAGAGAGACATTAATGCTTCACAGAGGGCCATCAAAAGGCCGCAAGGCAACGACCCAGTTGGTGGGACCGTGGGACTGTGGGAATAAGTAGTGGGTTTGCCGAGAAAAATACAAGTATATTGATCGTTAACGCTGCTGAAAATCTTTCTTCATTCTTTGATCTACCTCTGTAAATCAGAGTCCGGAACTGCTAGTAACAAGCATTGGTAGGTACGTTAAAGTTTTGTGCACTTATTTGGAAGTTTTCAAAACATGATATTGCAAATTTCTGATTGTTGAGGAAATGTGGCACAAGAAATCATTTCTTTCAAATATACGTTCTATCTACACCAGCCGTTGCCTCTCCAGCTCTGCTGACCAACTCTCCGCCTTCGATCCCTTCCTGCGTCACCCCTCCCACCATCAGCTTTCCACCATCAATTCCAAAGAGGAGCTTCTCAAGTCCTACCAAGTCACTCCGCCCATCAAACCATGGCCCCTGCGCCTCTACCCCAAGCGTCTTGTCTCCATGATTAACCGCCAGCAGAACCTCGACCTTGCCCTCCAGATATTCGACCATGCCGGTAAATTCCACCCTGGTTTCTCCCATAACTACGATACCTACAACGCCATGATCGAGAAGCTTGCTCGAGCTCGAGCTTTCGAACCCATGGAAACCCTAATGTCTCAGTTGCACAGATCCCACATCAAATGTGGTGAAAATTTGTTTGTAACAGTTATCCGAAACTATGGTATCGCCAGCCGACCCAAATGGGCGATTCGAACTTTCCTCCGGATCACTGACTTCGGTGTTGAGCGGTCGGTGAGACCCTTCAATACGCTCTTGAACGCACTTATCCAAAATAGACGGTACGATTGGGTCCATTTGATGTTTAAGAATTGTAAACACAAGTTTGGAATCGTCCCTAATGTCTTCACCTGTAACATTTTGATCAAAGCTTTGATCAAGAAGAACGATTTAGAAGGATCAATTAAGGTTTTGGATGAAATGCCGGATATGGGAATGATTCCCAACCTCATGACCTATACAACGATATTAGGCGGTTATTGTTCACGCGTTGATATGATCGGAGCCAAGAAGATTTTCGATGAAATTCTGGATCGAGGGTGGGTTCCGGATGCGATTACCTATACTGTGTTGATGGATGGGTTTTGTAAGCAAGGGAGGCTGGTCGATGCTGTTAAGATCATGGATGATATGGAAGAGAATGGCGTTGATCCAAACGAGGTTACGTATGGAGTCATGATTGAAGCTTTCTGTAAAGAGAAGAAATCTGGTGAAGCCCTGAATCTGCTCGATGATATGCTTGAGAAGAAATTTATACCGAGCTCATCGCTCTGTTGTAAAGTTATTGATGTCTTATGCGAGGAGGGGAAGGTCGAAGATGCTTGTGTTGTCTGGAAAAAGCTACTGAAGAAAAATTGCACCCCAGATAATGCAATATCTAGCACACTCATATATTGGCTTTGTAAGAAAGGGAAGGTTTTGGAAGCCAGGAAGTTGTTTGATGAATTTGAAAAGAGTTCAATCCCTAGTGTTTTGACATATAATACACTTATTTCTGGGATGTGTGAGAGAGGGGAGTTGCAGGAGGCTGGGAGGTTGTGGGATGATATGGTGGATAAGGGATGTTCACCCAATGCTTTCACTTATAACATGTTAATTAAGGGATTCTGTACAGTTGGTAAGGCAAGGGAGGGAGTTAGAGTTTTGGAGGAGATGTTGGACAAAGGTTGCATACCGAATAAATCAACATATTCAATCTTGGTTGATGGGCTTTTCGAGTCAGGCATGAATGAGGATATTACTAAGATCCTTCTTATGGCAACTTCAAGAGGAGGGTTTCTCCTAGATTCTGACTCTTGGAGAGTCCTCTTAACCAAGGTTGCTAGTGGACCAGAGAACTGGAGAGTCATTCTTGAGGAGCTATTGTTAGAGAATGCAAGTTAGAGATGGTTTGATCTAAAATGGTTTTCTCTAGACAATTTTGGCAAACTAAGTAAGGTTACAGGATTTAACCACGGGGATCAGTTCAGAGCTATATTGTTGCTCGGAAGATGTATAGGATTTTTAAATTGTATTGTCACCATTCTCATTTGGAGAAGTAAATTATTATTATTCGTTCAGTATTCTTCATTTTTTGATCTGCATCCTTCCCTGCAAACATGCTTAATGGGGAACCCTACTTATTTATGCTTAAGCCTGTTCAGAGTTTACAATTTTTAACATCCAAAGATCTGTGGATCATGAGATAAATAGTTTAGATAGGATTCCAGGTCTCTGAAATCTTTTAAGAATTTGTACAAGCCTCATGTGGATGTGGTGGCTTAATGGAGAAGCAAAAACAGCTGCGAGAAGTGAGGATGGGTTGTTTTTATTCCGACTTCTGAACAGCTGGATGAGGAAAATTGTAAGCTGTAGGGTTGGTAAATATTGGACTTGGGTCAGCTGCTTGATGTTGAACTGGAAATGACTTCCCAAGCAACAAAATATTCACAAGTTTGGCACATTGTATTCAGTTCAGGTCATGGACTTCCCATTTGAAGAAAGAAATTGTTACAAAGCTTTCATTCTCCAACATGTAACAGCATCAGGATATAATCTACTGTATGGACAACCTCACTGGGATCCCTTTCTTGCCTAACAATGATACTGCTGTTTTATGTTTATATCTACCATAATTAGCCATTTCAACATGGTTGTATTGATTCAAGGTTGTATATCTGATGCAATGTGGAATTTTTGTTTACTGTGTGGTTTAACAGCATGTACCTTTTTCAGGAGACATTTTCTTTTGTTATTGTTATTCTTTATATTCACTCCATGTGCCTCTTCACTTTTTTGCAATATAACCTGTGTTAAAAATAAGAATAAAACCTTGGCATAAACCAGGCTTCACATTGTGTAGATAATGCAATGAGCATTTTGAGTGGTTGCTTTTTCCTCAATGCTAATGTTTTTCCCAAGTATCCACACCAAAGGCTGAACTCTTCCTGAACATTTGTTCTGAATAAGAATAACCTGCAGTATATTTTATGCTTGAAGTTCTATGTGATAGCTACAGGTATAGTTCACTTATTTTGATATTGTCAGCCAGCATCAATAAAGTTTAGGTGTATCAGAAGCAATAATCTTGACAATTCTGCAGCCAGAATATGCTTCATGGCAGTGAACCAAAATTTTTTTTTATGGGAAACGTTAGCTTCCATTAAAACAACATATAAAAACATACAATGTTAACCACTCACAGCATGAGTGTTGACCCCATATTTTTTTCTCAAGGTTTACAACACACCCCGAAAAAGGTTCTCCCTAAGGGTCCCCCTGCTTGCCAAAGTATCAGCCAAATCGTTGGCTGACCTCCTTGACCAATTGAAAAGTACTCCAGCTTCCCTTGCTAAGCAAAAAATCTCCCTCATTTGCTGTCTAAACATCCACAACTCAAGATTTTTGTCTGCAGCCATCCTATTAACAGCTTAGAGGCCCCCTCCATCTCAAAATTTTGATTTCCCCCCATTGCTTGGATAGCCTCAAAGGCTCAAACCTTGAAGACCATAATCTCAGCTCTTAATGAATCCCCCACACATATTGGGTCAGCGTATAATTCTATCAGCCTACCCTTTGTTGTGCTGCGGGTGGCCATTTGAGCCTGAACCACATTCTTTGTATTTGAAGAATTTGCCACTACCGACCATCCTCTAAAAATGTTCTCAACTGAATAATCTTTGAATAACTCAGTTGATTTCAGCCAATGTATGACCTTAATAAGTATGCAGTCAATGACTTGCTCCTTAGATCTCTCTAACCCTTGGAAGATTCTATTATTCCTCTCTTCCCATATTAACCAAAGGATAGCTGCGCTTGTGGCTCTCTGCCCGTTTACTTTGGTAGTCTAAAAATACTTGCTTCAAAAAGGCTTACCACATCCGAAGGAGGGGTCCACCTGCAACCAAAGAGAACAAAACCAATTCCAGACAAAAGAAGCAAAAGGACAAGTTAATAGTAGGTGTGTAATTGTCTCACCACAACCCAAGGAAAGGCAACAAATAGAAAGTTGAGGGGGAACAAATAAGTATGGTAGTGAACCAATATGAAAAATTGTTATTTTAGGTTGTGTTTGGTTTGAGAGAAAATAAGAGAAAACAGAAAGTTGAGGGGAGGTTTTCAAGGAATTTTACAAATTTTGTTAACAATTTTCTGTTTTTCTCTTATATTCTTTCAAATCAAACATGCCCTAAAGTATTTGGTGGAAAAAATGGATTTTTATTTCACCAAAACAGTAATCAGGTTTCAGATTTCACTTAAGAGCAGTCAAGGCTATAAGAGAAGTTGTCTAACAATCTCTGTACTCTGCCAAGATTTTAGAATGCAGAATGGGTGATAGGAATCAATCAGCACCCTTGAAGACTTATTCTAGAAAGAAGAAGGCCTTACAACAGGTCTTGATATGGCATAGTGATGGTACTTGGGATTTGGACTGAATTGAACAAGGGTATTTTTGTCATTTTTTCAATTTACTGTGGGGTCCAATGATAGGGTTTAATTTGTAGTTAGGCGTATTCTTACATCCCCAAAGGAAGAAATCAAGGAAGATTGGCTTCGTGCAGCAATGTTTCAAACTATAGTAAAGAGTGGAGACAAGTATTGTAAGCTCATCATAGATGGTGGAAGTAGTATGAATGTGATTTCTGAAGTCACTATGGTTCGGCTAAATTTAACACCACAACCACATCCACAACCATACAAAATTGCATTGAGCAATGATTTATACAAGGCTAGAGTTGATATTCATTGACGGTTGGCATATTATCAAGAGGGGGACATGGTTATAGTATGTATACGGCCAGAATGTCTTCCTAAAGGCATGTACAAGAAGCTTCACTCAAAGAGTGTCGGTCCTTACAAAATCATCAAGAAGATAAGTTCTAATGCCTATGTTCTAGAGTTGCCAGATGACATGAGAATTAGTCCTATCTTCAATGTTGAGGACTTGACTCCTTATCATGGACATGTGGATTCTTTTGAGACTCCTATACCTAAATTGCCAACTATTGCAGCTCCAAATGACATTCCAGAGGATGTTTTAGATAAGGAAATAATATCTACTGCTACAGGAGGGTATCAGAAACTCCTTGTCAAGTGGAAAGGCAAGCCTATGTCTAAGAGTTCTTGGATCACTGCTGAAGACTTTCATCGTCTCAACCCAGATCTTTATGAAAGGTACTGGGCTTTTAACTCGCTAGGGTTAAGTTCTTTTAAGCCAGGGAGAGACGATAGGAATCGATCAACACCCATGAAGACTTATTCTAGAAAGAAGAAGGCCTTACAATAGTTTCTGATATGGCATAGTGATGGTATTTGGGATTTGGACTAAATTGAACACCAAGGGTATTTTTGTCATTTTTGCAATTTTCTGTGGGGTCCAATGATAGGGTTTAATTTGTCTAGTTATAGTTTTTTTTTTTATATTTAAAATTTCAGAATCATTGCATAAGTAGTTTTAGAGTTATTGAGTCTTTGAATTGAAATAGGATATAACAGCTTAGTTTGAGTCCTATTAGGATTATTGAGCGCAATAGTTTGACTCTAAGATATTGAGTCTAAGGCCATGTTTGGGAGTGCTTAAAAATAAATGCTTATTTGGGCCATTAAGCGCTTATTGGTATTTGGGAAATAAGCCCAAAATAAGTGCTTATTTTAAAAACAAGGGCTTATTTTTTAAGCCCAAATTTCCAAAATTATCCCTAGTTGAATTTTATAAAAGTACTTTTATGAAAGCACTTTTATATAGGTACTTTTGTGAAAGCACTTTTAAGAAAACACTTTTATAATAGTGCTTTCATAAAAGTGCTTTTGTAAAAGTGCTTTCATAAAAGTGCTTTTGTAAAAGTGCTTTCATAAAAGTGCTTTCTTAAAAGTGCTTTTGTAAAAGTGCTTTCATAGAAGTGTTTTTATAAAAGTGCTCTTGTAAAAGTACTTTTGTAATAGTGCTTTCATAAAAGTGCTTTCTTAAAAGTGCTTTTGTAAAAGTGCTTTCATAAAAGTGTTTTTATAAAATTACTTTCATAAAAATGTTTTTATAAAAGTACTTTCATAAAAATGTTTTTATAAAAGTATTTTCATAAAAGTGCTTTCAAAGGGTATGTTTTGAAAATTTGAAAGAAAATGAAGTACAAAATAGTCACAAATAAGCACTTGAAAAAGTTGGGTGCCAAATGAAAATAAGTGCTTATTCGAATAAGCACTTGTTTTTAAGCACTTATTTTTAACTTAAGCACTCCTAAACATGACCTAACAGTTTGACTCCTAGGATTATTATGAGTTTAGAGTCTTATGCATGGACGTTTTACACAAAGGCAATGAAGTTTATTGAATTTTCTTCAGCTTATGCTAGCTATGGTGAGTGATTTCCATGCCCTAGAGTGATTCTAGGCACCCTGTGAATGATTCCAGGTATTTTCTCTCTTCTTTCTCTCCCTATTTTCTCTCTTATTCCTTCAAGAAACCATTACAGCCGTCAACAACCATAAAATTCTGATCCAAGAAAACCATTCACATTCTCTAAGGATTAGAACTGAGCTGGTCCTACATCAATGGGTCTCTTTACAATTTCCAGTGCTAAATTGTAATCCTCAGTCCTCAAAAATGGTAATGGTTCTAAGACTACCTAGCGGGTTGTTTCATGAATTGTCCTGATCCAATCCACTGTGGTTGACTATGTCAAGTTGCTTCCACAATCATGTAATCTTATGAATCTTGTTCTTAATTGTTTAGTTCAAAATTAAAAATTGGACCTGTATCATTAATTTAAACTTTTGGGTTGAAAATAAACCTATTTAAGATTGTAGTTCTTATAATTCAGGTCAAGTATACTAAGTTTCAAAATACATGCACTTATTATATCCTTATCATCGTCATCCATGCCTTATCCCAACTATATGGAGACATGCATGTTAGACAGTTTTGTATGCCCTTAGCTTCAATTAGAATGATGTACTTTATGAGTTTATTTTAAATGAATAAAAGTGCATATTTGATTCATGTTCCCTTGGTATGTTTCTGTGTAATACCTTTAAACTGGACACTTAATGGAACTCGTGTTAGTTTAGAATGTTCACAGCTAGTGGGTCGGTCTAGGGAGACCTATCCTGATAAGACTGACACTGTGGTGCCACCAAATCGGTTGGGGTGGCCTGTCTCAGCTACCAGGGTGAGACCCTAGGCACATACAGTGTAGGATAAATTGAATCTTTGAACTGAACCAGATTTCCAGTATTGCCCTGGACCTTGGAGATTAATGGGCAAAACTGGAATGTTACACTCGACCCCTAGACTCGATTATGATACTGCACTGGGTGTCGGATTAGGCTGTCTTTGATGTATCAATCAGTGAGATCCTTAGCGGGGGTCAAAACCTGGGTATGTTGGGACAGTCTGAGAATTCATCTAAGTGGGTGATCGTAGTGACAGGATTAGCCCCTTTGTCGGACAAAGGTAATGATTGGGGATGCACTCTCACTGATGGAAACCAAGACTTTCGGCAGGCGATTTCAATCGTTGAGATTTGTTTTGCAAAGTATATTTTATATGAGATATAAAAGTATATGTATTATGGTTTATAAAATGTTTGCAAGAAGGTTTTAATTTCCGGGATCCATATAAGTAGAGAGTGCAACACTGTTCCTTGCAGCCGATGGAGAGGTTCTCTCTTGTCGGGCAGTGTATGATCATTATAGGCTGAGAGGTTGTGTAAAACCATTGAGGGTAATACTTGATGGGTTAATCTTGCATCTGTCCACAGTCCCTGGGTGTTACAAGGTGGCTTGGCCCAAGGGCCACCTAGGGCAAGTGTTGGGCCCATAGAGCCCATTTGATGTGTTTCAGGGGGTGCACTGTCCATAACAGTATATTCGGCCAGGCCTTGTAACAAAGGCTGGGCCGAACCCATGTGGTTGATGTGTAGATCAATGCTTGGGTCCCACGCCATACAAGAAAGCCCAACTGGGCAGCAGTTAGGAAGGTTAAATGAGCACATAAGCTTAATGGGCCTAATGTCCATTTCGAACTGGGCTATTTAATTAGTTAATTATGGAGTGAATTCTGAGATGAATTAGCAGATAGGATAAGGTTTTGACTCTATCCACTCAGAGAGTCTAGATCTGAATGTGATTCAGATCTAGAAACCTCCTAATGAGATTAGGAGAAAGTTAATCTAATCTGCAGATAAGATAAGGGTTTATCCTTATCACCTAAAGAGAGGGCTGATCCAAATATGATTCGGAAAAGCAGCTCCTAATTCAATTAGGAGCTAATCTTTTAGGTTAATAAAAGGAGGGGGTGGCAGCCTTTAGAAGACACATAATCAGATCCTTTTCAGAGCTGAAATCACAAAAGAAAGAATTAAGCAACCCTGTAGAATTCTTTCTTGCCGCCCTGTTTGCCAGTTCGATCTCCAGTTGTGGGAGAAGTCAAGATTCGATTTTGACATCAGTTCTTTGAGAAAGAATTGATAGGAAGCTATGCTTACGTGCCATCTTGTTGTTTCTTGTGAATGACAGAATTCTTGGAGAAGAATACTGCTGATTCTGCTGCATCCTGCACTGTGCCATATTCAGTGGGAGCAGTCTTTGGATCATTTATTGGGCGTGAACACCTTCGTTGGGGGATACTATTTCTCCGTATCAGGTATAATTCTCTCCTACTCCTTTTGGTTCAAATCTGGTTCAGTTTATGGTTCAAGAATGATCATTGAAAATATGATTTTCTAAATAGGAAATGCGATTCCCAGTTGAAGGGAGAAAAATTTTTGAAATTCGCCCCTTAATTCCGCAAGATTTGGGCGTCCATACGATGGATCTCTCATCCCTTCAGTGGTATCAGAGCCATGGTTCAAATCTTGAACCAATTTGTTTCAGATCTGAACCTGCGCAATTGGGCAGAATGCGTTCTACCCGATTTGCGCAGTTATGGGTTTTGGGAAATTTGTTCTAAAAATTAATGGGCGAATAATCTAAAATGAATTACATATAAATCTGGTTATTATTTAGATCTGTTCTTTATGATTTTCTTGATTTATGTGCTATTCGTACAAGAGGAGATCGAAATCTTGATTTGCGCAATGAACCTGTGTTTTTGTAGATTTTGGATTGCTTTATTACATTTGGTCTATAAAATATTTTTTTTTTATTTTTTAGATTGAATGTATAGGTATTCGATCTGATGTAATTATTAATAGAAATTAGGATTTCTATTTATTTTATTTTGGATCGAATATGGCGGCGCAGAAAACGAAATTTCGCAAAGAAAAAGATTTCGCAGATGGGAGAATTGCAGTCTGCGATTTGCAGTTTATGAAATTGCAAACTGTGATCTAACCTATGTTTTGCAGGATGGATTATGTGAACAACCTTGTTTGACTGATTCTTGATTTTCTTTTATCAGTATTTAATTTCGGATTATTTTCTTGAATTAAAGATTTACTTAAAGATCAAACCCTAGACCCATTCGAACGAAGATTGGTTCAAACTGTTTGGACCGAATCTAGGGTTTAATCAAGGCTGAAAGTCAGCCCTAATTTTCCCACTATTGGGCCTAAGGATTGATATTTAATTAAATGGTTAATTCGGCCCAACTTGTAAAGGACCAGTTTTAAATAGTTAAAACTACTAAAAGCCCATTTAACACATAAAGCTATATGGGCTGAATCATTCGGCCCATATACCTAGATAATATTAATGGTTAATATTATGGATTTAAAATCGACTTCAAATGGGCTTTACAAATGATTAATTGATTGGATCAATTTATCCCTGCATGAGATGTATAGATGTGTGATGTGCTACGTACATGGGCCATAAGTGTTTGGCCTATGCTCAATCAACAGTGGCTCTTGCGCACACCATGGCTGAATGCACATCATTGCCATGGTGTCCCTTTTGGTCATTGGATGACCTCTATCAGCGGTGGGCCCCACATCTCATCAAGAGATTACGTGTGGAACCCTATCCGATTTAGGCCCACCGAAATCTGACTTTATGAAAGTCAATGGGAGCCACTTTGGTTTGACCTAGATCAAATTAAGGCGTAATTAACTGTTCCCTCCAGCTAATATGAGTACATGTGATAGGGAGATTCATATGATCTCTCTAAAGGCCTTCCATCATTAGCATGGGGATGGGTACTTCAATAATGAGGAAACACACCAGAAAATGGGCTATCCATTTGTTGTTGGGCTTGTTTGAGTGTTTCATAAGATGATAGGGGCGTCATAGACTGATGTGGGAGGGGTTTCATCAGAAAATGAGAACTCTCTCACGGTACCTTGGCGTTCACGAATATGATGGGTAAGCACTCACTAGACAGAAATGTTTATCTGAAAACGGCTCTGAACCTTGTCTTACAGAGGCCAAAGGGAAAACTCATATAATGAGTGGATATGATCCTTCACAGAAAGGTGGTGGGGTTATGTAGCTGAAACAGTTGGCTCCATGCATCCCATGTGATTTCCTACATTTCCAGAGACAACCCGTAGTCTCCGTCACTGAGAAAGGAGGAAAATCTCAGAGATGAATAAATGGAAATGGAACGTAGATTAAAATCCATATCTATGAAATGAACATGAATCAAATTAGGTTGTGGATTGATGTTTGCTCTTTTATCAGAAAATTGCAAACGAATCATTTGCAAAATTGCTTGATAACAAGAAGTTGAAGGGCCCAAACTATGTCGATTGGTACAAGAATCTTATGCTGGTCCTAGCTTTTGAAAAGTTAGATAAAGTGGCAGAGAATCCTGTCCCGGAGCATCTGGGTGATAGGGCTTCTGAGGCCCGAAGGAGAGACTATCAAGAATGGGAGGAGAAAAACTCCCTTGCCCAGTGTTATATCATTGCCTCATTGGACAACCCAATACAGAGGCAGTTCGATCAGATCGAACTTGCCAAGGACATATTGGACAGTCTCAGGATGATGTATGGAAAGCAGAATCGTTCTACTCGACAAAAGGTATTGAAACAGTTCATGACTACACAAATGACCAAGGACCAACAAGTTCACGATCATTGTCTTCGGATGATGGGATACATCAACGAACTGGAGGCTCTTGGATCCGAACTGGACCTTGTGACCTAGATAGATGCCATTATTAATTCTTTGCCTCCTTCCTTTAATCCGTTCATCATGAACTATAACATGAACAAGCTGAATGTCAGCCTGCAAGAGCTCAGCAATATGTTGCAAAGAGCTGAAGAACTGAGTAAAAAGGATGAGTCCGTAGCTATGCTTGTTGAAGCTAGCAAGACATTCAAGAGAAAGAGGAAGGCCTCAGAAGAAAGCCACTAAGGGCAAGAAGCAGAAGAAAGACAAAGCATCGGATGCCTGTCACGTTTGCAAGAAAACCAGCCACTGGAAAGGAATTGTCCTACCTTCCTGGAATACAAGAAAGGTAATTTCGAAACTTGTGTTATAGAAACCAATCTGTTGGTAGTTTCTACATCCTGGTGTATTGACTCCGGGGCTTCAACTCATGCGTGTAATTCATTGCAGGAGTTCAAGGTAAGGCTGAGTGAAGGAGAAGTCACACTCTACTTGGGGACTAATGCAACTGTTGCAGCTGCGGCCATAGGAACCGTGGAGTTATTTTTTAGAGAAGGAACGATTGTACTGAAAGATTGTCTTTATGTACAAAATTTAAGGAGAAATTTGATTTGTCTTGAAACTTTGTGCAGATGGTTATTCTGCCTTCTTTAGTAATACAATTACTATTAAAAGAAACAACAGATTCATCACATACGGGGAACTGGAGGTCTCTATGTTCTACATCATTCTCTAGAAACTAACATAATCGAAACTACGTTGGATGAAATCTCCAAGAAGAGAGCCCGTGATATAGTTAATTCCACGTGTCTGTGGCATTACCGACTTGGCCACATCGGTGTTGACCGAATTACAAGGCTGGTAAAAGATGGTCCTTTGGATTTTCTAACTGTAGAAGATCTTCCCACCTGTGAGCCTTGCTTACAAGGCAAGATGACGAAACGGCCATTTAACGGTAAGTTGAAAGATGTACAGGAACACTTGACATAATACATACTGATATATGTGGTCCCCTGAGTGTTAGGACACGGAATCAACACGTGTATTTTATCACCTTCACAGATGATTTTTCACGATATGGTTACGTGTACCTAATGTGACACAAGTCTGAATCCTTTGAAAAGTTCAAAGAGTTTAGACAAGAGGTCGAGAAATAGTTAGAGAGAGAAATTAAAGCCCTTCGATCAGATTGAGGTGGCGAGTATCTCTTTGATGAATTCATGGACTACTATTTCTCCGTATCAGGTATAATTCTCTCCTACTCCTTTTGGTTCAGATCTGGTTCAAAAATGATCATTGAAAATATGATTTTCTAAATAGGGAATGCGACTCCCAGTTGAAGGGAGAGAAAAATTTTTGAAAATCGCCCCTTTATTTCGCAAGATTTGGGCATCCATACGATGGATCTCTCATCCCTTCAATGCACTTATCAGGTAACTCCTATAATAGAAACCATTGACCTGGCATGACAATTGCACGAGCTCCCCCAAGTCCGAGTGGATGATTTGAACAATCCAGGTCATTCACCGCTTGATTGATTGGATTGGCCAGAATGGATATGTTTTGGTGGGAATAATTAAGTATGGTGTACCTTTTACCACAAATGCATTTTTCTGTGCTTGTTCCATGTTTGTCATGATTTACATTTCTTCCAACAAAAGGGTGATGTGTTGTTTGTGTATGCTCTATTGCGCATGCTCTGAGCAACTTGACTTATCTCAAGAAGAAAATTATACCATTAATTTTTCTCTCTATTGAAAAATTTGGAGTTCTGTGTGGTTTGCAAATAAATGATTGGATATTAAACTTCTTAGATCTTCACTTTCAAGTATCACAAACAGAGAGAACCTTGTAGTAGTCGATCAAGACTACAATCAGTCTTGAATCCGAAAGTAAAAGAAAAGATTTCAGAAGGAGAAAAGAAGAAAGAGGGAGAAAAGCAGAAGCACATGAAGGGTTTTAGAAAAAGGAGAGAGGGTCGAATTACTCTAATTTGCCGACCCACTCTTAATATTTATATGTTTACTAATTGTAAAAAGACTGAACTGCCCTTATTGCTTACATGGCAAATAAACTAATAATAAAACTGAAATAACAAGCTGTAACAACAGAACTGAAATAACTACCAACTAACACTGACATAACTAATAAAGAATACATGTTGTACTGCCATACGAACATAGTGGGGACCACATCAATGTTCTCTACACTCTCCCTCAAGTTGGGAATAGATATTTGTCATTCCCAACTTGTATAGGTCTGTATCTAACTTCTTCCTTGGAACAGCCTTGGTGAGAAGATCTGCGAGCTGCATGCTGGATGTGATATACTGGAGACACACTTCTTGAGATGAAACCCTTTCTCTGACAAAATGTCGATCGACTTCGATATGCTTAGTTCTGTCATGCTGTACCGGATTGTGAGCTATATTAATAGCAGCCTGATTATCACAATACAACATTAAGGACTTCTCATAATCAATACCCAACTCTTCAAGTAATGACTTCAGCCATAGGATTTCAGCCACACCATTAGCCATCGATCTATATTCAGCTTCAACACTAGAACGAGAAACAACAATTTGTTTCTTACTCCTCCAGGAGACAAGGTTACCTTCTACAAAGGCACAATATCCGGAGGTAGACCTCCTGTCAATAGCACTCCCAGCCCAATCAGCACTTGTATAGACCTCTATTTTCATGTGATCATTATTCTTGAACAATATACCTCTACCTGAACATCTCTTGAAGTATGCTAATATCCTCTCAACTGCAAGGAGATGAGTAGTTCTAGGAGAATGCATGTATCGACTGACAAAGTTGACTGCATAACTGATGTCTGGTCGTGTGAGACAAAGATAGAGGAGTTTTTCAACCAACCGTTGGAACATAACTTTGTCTTCAAGAGGCTCTCCACCCTCTGCACTAATCTTGCGATTCTGTTCAATGGGTGTATCTACAGGCTTAACACCCAACTTTCCAGTTTCTGCTTGTGGCGAAATATAGAGGGAGAGAAGAAAAAAATTTTCTTTGTTAATCATTGAAACATATTGAGCATACAACTTAAAAAAGAAAAGATAGGAAAGACAAACCCCTAGAATCTCTCTCAATCAGGGATTGGCTAAATCTTTCCCTTAATCCTAGGATATGACTTTCCTAAATTTATTCAAATCTCTTAATCAATCAAATCGTATCTTTCTTAATTTGCCGCAAATCCTATATTTCTTAATTTGCCGACACTCCCCCCTCAAGTTGGTGCAAAGATATCTATCATGCCCAACTTGCTAACTTGAAGTTCAAATGGTTGTCTCAACAAGCCCTTAGTCAAAACATCTGCAACTTGCTACGTGGTTGGTACAAACGGAGTGCAGATTATTCTTCTTCAAGCTTTTCCTTTATAAAGTGTCTGTCAATCTCAACATGTTTAGTCCTGTCAGTAGAATCGGATTATGAGCAATGCTGATAGCTGCCTTGTTATCACAATACAGTTTCATAGGAAAACTCACTGGTCTCTTAAGACTTGCTAGCACCTTCTTTAGCCAAAGAACCTCACACACTCCTTGAGCCATTGATATGACTTCAGCCTCAGCACTACTAGCAACTACACTTTGCTTCTTGCTTCTCCAAGTAACTAAATTGCCCCGAAGAAATGTGCAGTACCCCGAAGTTGACCTTCTATCAGTGATTGAGCCTGCCCAGTCTGCATCTGTATACACCTGAACCCCTATTTTCTCAATTTTCTTGAAGAAGAGTCCTTTTCCTGGTGTGCCTTTTAGATACTTAAGAATTCGATACACATCTTCAAGATGTTCTTTGTACGGGGAGTGCATAAATTGACTCACCATGCTCACAGCGAAGGCAATATCAGGACGTGTATGTGACAAGTAAATCAATCTTCCTACCAGCCTTTGGTATCTACCCGTATCTACTGGAACCCCATCTTTAACTTCTCCAAGTTTAGCAATAACTTCTATCGGAGTGTTTGAAGGTTTGCATCCACTCATTCCAGTTTCTTTCAAGAGATCTAGAATATATTTTCGTTGCCAAACCACAATGCCCTTTGATCTTGTCACTTCCATTCCAAGAAAGTACCTTAGTTGGCCTAAGTCTTTAATCTCGAGTTCCTTGGCTAAGCTCTGCTTTAGTCTGCTCTTCTCTTCAATATCATCTCCAATCAAGATTATGTCATCAACATAGACAATTAGAACCGAAACTTTGTCTTTGGTGGATCTTTTTGTGAAAAGAGTATGATCAGATTGTCCTTGACTATATCTTTGACTTTTAACGAACCTTGTGAATCTTTCAAACCAGGCTCTGGGAGACTGTTTAAGTCTATATAGAAAGTTTTTTAGCTTGCATACCTTAGTTCCAAACTTCTCAGTGAAACCTGGTGGAGGCTCCATATATATTTCTTCTTCCAAGTCTCCATTCAAAAAGACACTCTTCACATCCAGCTGATTCAGTGGCCAGTCAAGATTAGCTGCAACAGATAAGAGTACTCGAACTGTATTTAGCTTCGCCACTAGAGAAAAGGTCTCAAAGTAGTCCACTCCATATGTCTGAGTAAAGCCTTTAGCTACTAGGCGAGCCTTGTATCTCTCGAAGGATCCATCTGAGTTGTACTTCAGAGTGAACACCCATTTACAACCAACAACTATCTTTCCATTCGGCAGATCCACTTTCTCCCAAGTAGCATTCTTTTCCAAAGCTCTCATCTCTTCAAAAACAGCTTCTTTCCACTCAAGAACATTTAGAGCCTCTTGGATACTGTTAGGAATGGATACACTAGACACTTGTGAAATAAAGGCACAATATGAAGGTGAAATATTTTTGTAAGATACAAAATTTGATAGGGGATGTTTTGTACAAGACCTAACACCTTTCTTAAGAGCAATGGGAAGATCAAGCTGACTGGAAGAATTAGAATTAGCTGGAGGAATATTTTCAGGAATTTTTGGTGAGTTATCATGAATTTCATGGTTCAACCTCATATCAGATTCTTGTTGATGTTACGGAATAGTGCCTCTCCTTTTCTGCGCCAGATATTCCCATGAATATAGAAGGCCTTTATACTGTTTCGCACGCATCTCTGTTGTTTCAGCTTTTTCATTTTGAGATGGCATCACCAAAGGTTGTTCATTTTCAATATTTAATTCATTTGCTTCCACTAATTTTGTATTTTCTGCCTCACTTTCTTTTGGTGACTGGTTGTGAGGAATATCATTATGGACAAATTCAAACATTAAATCAGAACCATTTAAAAAACCATCTTCACTAGTGTTGCTCTCCCTCTGAAGATGGGAGTTGCTGTAGTACGAGGTTCCTTCAAAAAATGTGACATCCATAGTCACAAACATCCTTTTCAAAATTGGATCAAAGCATTTGTAACCTCTCTGATTAGTGGGATAGCCTACAAAAATACATTTATGTGCTTTTGGATCAAGTTTTGAACGTTTAGGATCATGGTTATGAACAAAGGCCACACTTCCAAAAATTTTTAAGGGAATGTTTGTCACTAGCTGAGAGTTTGGAAAACAGTCAATGAAAACCTGTATGGGTGTTTTAAAATGCAAAATTCGTGTAGGCAGTCTGTTAATCAAATAAGTGGCTGTTAAAACGACTTCTCCCCAAAGATACTTAGGAACCTTAGTTTTAAAACTTAGAGCTCTATCAACTTCAAGGAGATGTTTGTTTTTCCTTTCAGCCACCCCATTTTGTTGAGGTGTATTATTACACGAACTTTGGTGTACAATTCCTTTCTCAGCAAAAAAATTCCCTTACACATTGTTAAAAAATTCCTTTCCATTATCACTTCGAAAAATTTGAATCTGAGTCTGAATTTGTGTTTGAACCATGTTATAGAAATTTTTGAACACAATTTCAGCATCAGATTTATCTTTTAAAAGGAAAACCCAAGTGACCCTAGTATGATCATCAATAAAAGTAATGAACCAATGTTTTCCAAAAAGAGTTGTTACTCTAGAAGGACCCCAAACATCACTGTGAATCATGGTAAATGGTTTTGATTTTTTATATGGTTGAGACTGAAAAACAGCATGATGATGTTTTGCTAATTCACAAGATTCACACTTGAAAGCTGAATGTTTTTTATTCATGAATAACTTGGGAAATAGATGCTTTAAATATTGAAAGTTAGGATGTCCTAATCGATAATGCCATAACAAAACTTCGTTGTCACTAGAAACAGAGATAGAACTGAAATAAGTCTGTCGGTTTTTATTAAAGAGATAGAGACCACCATCTTGTTTAGCACCCCCAATCATTTTCCCCGAGGTTAAATCCTGAAGTTCACAACAAGAAGACCAAAAATTAACTTGACAATTATGATCAAGGGTTAGTTTGTTGATTGATAAGAGATTGTATGATATGTTAGGAACATGCAGAACATCTTTGAGGTTTAGTGAAGGAGAAATAGATACCGTTCCTTTCCTAGCAACAGTTGTAAAGGAACAATCTGCAATCTTAACCTTTTGATTCCCTGCACATGGTGTATATGAAGAAAAGAATTGCGAAGTGCCGGTCATATGATCAGTGGCACCTGAATCTAATTTCCAGGAGCCATTAGATTTGGTACAAGCAATGGCTGCAGTGAAAAAATTACCTGACTGAGCTAGAGAACAGGATGGGTTAGAATTTCTTAACGATTGAGATTGAAACATTTTATATAAGTGCTGTATTTGTTCCTTTGTGAAAGAAAGAGACTGAGGATGATTGCTGCCCTGGATCCGAGTTGCTTACTTGAAGTGCGTGGACATCTCCCCCTGACTTGTTGTCACTGCCCGATTTTTTCTTCCAACTTGCCGGTTTCCCGTGCAGCTTCCAATAGGTTTCCCGAGTATGCCATGGCTTTCTACAATGATCACACCAAGGCCTCTGCTTTCCTCCTCGTTTATCTCCGTCTCTGCACCTTAGGCCACAAGAGCGGACCCTTCATTCTCTGTTTTTGTTTCACTAACATTCTTCAACATCACTTGCCGTCGTGCTTCTTCTCTATGCATTTCTGAAAAAACCTCTCTTATAGTAGCAAGGGCTTTCGTCCTAAGATACGTCCCTGAACCTCATCAAGTTCTTTGTTCAAACCAGCCAAGAAGACAAAAAACCGACCTCTTTCTATCTTCTTTTTGTACCGAGCACTGTCACTCGGACTTTCCCATTCTTCTTCTTCAAATAAATCCAACTCCTGCCAAACAACCATCATCTCATTATAATAAGTTGTTACTTCACGTTCACCTTGCTGCATCTTCCACATTCAGGTATTCAGTTCGAACAGTTGTGAATGACTGTCCAAATCTGAATAGGTTTCCCTAACAACTTCCCACACATCGCGAACCGTCGGCAGGAACATGAATGGTTTTCCAACCACCGGATCCATAGAGTTGATCAACCAGGCGGTAACCATCGAATTTTTAGAATGCCACTGCTTGTACTTTGGATCATCAGTGGCTGGCGGTTTCACTTCGCCGTTCAAATAGCCGAGTTTCCCTTTGCCGTTGATCACCAACCACACGGACTGAGACCACTCAAGATAATTTTTTCCAATCAGTTTGTGAATGGTAATTTGAAGGGAATTCTCAGAAAGAGAAATAGCCATTGACTGAATACCTCCCTTCGAAGACGTCACACCACTAGTAGCATCCGAAGATGCTGAACTAGAGCCAACCATGGTGGCCTTAAAGTTCATGATTGAACCCTAAAGCTCTGTTACCATGTGGCAAAATATAGAGGGAGTTATCTTTGTTAATCATTAAAACATATTGAACATACAACTTAAATAAGAAAAGATAGGAAAGACAAGCCCCTAGAATCTCTCTCAATTAGGGATTGACTAAATCTTTCCCTTAATCCTAGGATATGACTTTCCTAAATTTATTCAAATCTAATCTTTTCCTAAATTTATTCAAATCTCTTAATCAATCAAATCCTATCTTTCTTAATTTGCCGCAAATCCTATCTTTCTTAATTTGCCGACACTGCTAATAAATCTAGAACATACTTCCTTTGAGAAATAAAGATCTCGTGTTTAGATCTAGCAATCTCAATACCCAAGAAGTATCGTAGCTCACCTTGATCTTTCATCTCAAACTCTTGATGAAGGAGTTGTTTAAGTGACTCAATCTCACTGTTATCATTCCCTGTCACCACAATATCATCCACATATACAGAAAGCAAGGTCAAAGAGGAGTCCACTCTTTTAATGAATAATGTATGGTCTGATTGGGCTTGTACATTGCCGAATTTTTCAAGGGCTTATCTGAATCTATCAAACCAAGCTCTGGGAGACTGCTTTAGTCCATACAAGGCTTTGTTCAGCCGGCAAACTTTCTTACCTATCTCTACGTCATAAAATCCAGGAGGTAATAGCATGCAGACTTCTTCTTGTAAGTCTCCATTTAGGAAGGCATTTTTAACATCCATTTGGAACAAGGGCCAAGAATAACTGGCTGCAAGGGCTAACAAAACTCGAATAGTGGTCATCTTTGCCACTGGAGCAAAAGTTTCCAAGTAGTCTATACCATAAGTCTGAGTAAATCCTTTTGCAACTAACCGGGCTTTATACCTTTCAATGGAACCATCTGCATTATGTTTCACGGTAAATACCCATCTACATCTAACCGGTTTCTTTCCTTTGGGCTGGTCAACTAACTCCCAAGTATTATTCCTTAGAAGGGCATCCATTTCAACCTTCATTGCATCTTTCCACTCAAGAACTGACAAGGCTTCCTGCACTGTTCTGGGAATAGGAATATCAGCAATGGATGTGAGAAAGGACTTGTAAGAGGGAGACAAGTGGTCATAGGACAAAAACTGGGAAATGTAGTGAGTTGTGGATGTGGTGCAACGCCGTTTCCATTTACGAACTGCAGTAGGGAGGTCAAGGTCATCCAAAGAAGGTGAAGTAGCAACAGTGGAAGGTATCTCAGTGGGACCTGGATCTGATAAAGGGACTGTAGTACCTGGATTTGGATCCACAGAAGGAACTGGGGCTGGCTTGGACTGCTGATGACCAAAATCAACCTACCTCCACCGCCTGTGATAGACTTTCAACTTCTGACACTTCTGACAATCCTCCCCATTACATCCCTCATCACTCAATGGAATGGGTAAAGGAACTTCTGATGAGTTAACCCCCCTCTCACAAACCCCATTCTCACTACTCTCCCCCTGAGGAGAAACCCTAGGGTAATAGGGTACCTCCTCAAAGAAAGTAACATCCATCGAGACAAATCTCCTCTTGGAAGTAGGGTCATAGCAGCAATAACCTTTTTGAGTTTGTGCATAACCGAGAAAAATGCATTTGGAGGCCTTAGGGTCAAATTTGGAACGATGAGGTCCAAGAATCTGAACAAAGCAAGTGTAACCAAAGGTTTTAAGGGGAACAATAAATAATTCTTCATCAGGGTATAGAATGGTAAACGGAGGCTTCAAGTCAAGAACCCGTGAAGGAACTCGATTAGTGAGATACACTGCTGTAAGAATAGCATCGCCCCAGAAACGGATAGGCACATTGGAGGTAAACATAATGCTTCTAGCCACCTCCAATATGTGCCTATTCTTCCTCTCGGCAACCCCATTCTGCTGTGGTGTATAAGGACAAGTACTTTGGTGAATAATCCCATGATCAAGTAGATACGAGGCCAGTGGCTTGGTAAAGTATTCTTTCGCATTATTAGATCTGAGGATTTTGATTTTTACCCCAAGCTGGGTTAAAATCATCTGATGAAAGGTCTGGGTCAGAGCAGGAACCTCATCTCGAGAATGCATAAGGTAAACCCAAGAAAAACGAGTATAGTCATCAACAAACAACAAGAAATATCTGTACCCCCCATAGAAGGGATGTGATACGGGCCCCAAACATCGGTGTGCACAACATCAAAGGAATTACTACTTCTTTTATTACTCAAGGAATAAGATGTTCTACAATGCTTTGCAAGCTCACAACTCTCACATCTCAAATTTGACATCTGAACAGACTCAAAAAAATTAGGAAACAAACTCTTCAAAGACCGGAAGGATAAATGACCTAACCGATTATGCCAAAGCATAACCAGACTAACAGACTGAGAAACAAAAGACTTCTTATCTTCATGATCTTTCCAATGCGAACTCTCTCCAAGCAGATAGATCCCATTCGTCTCACGGCCAGTCCCAATCACCTTCCTTGTCTCCAAGTCCTGAAAAACACATCAGTCGGGGAAGAAGGTTACTGAACAGTTCTGATGTTTTGTAATACTACTGACTGAAAGCAAGTTAGTATCAAGCTTAGGAACATGCAAAACTAAGGATAAGGAAATGGTATTAGACAACTTGATGTCTCCCTTGCCAGAAATGGGAACAAGGGAACCATCAACAATAAACACTTTATCTCTACCAAAAGATAAGTGATAGGTAGTGAACAGTGACGGCAAGCTAGTCATATGGTCAGATGCACCTGAGTCTATTACCCAACAATGTTCAGTGTTACCTGGAGCTGAAGCATGGTAAGTTGAGGCCCGAGTACCTGAATGAGCAAAGACTGATGTGGAAAGAGCTGATGATGACTGAGATGATTGAGCTGAATTCCCAACTTCCTTTTCCAACTGTGTTAGGGCAGCCCGAACAACAACTAAGGTGTCTAGAGGCGTGCCTTTTGTGCTCGATGAGGATGCAGAATCGGTATTAACAGCCATATGGGCATTATCCCTTTTGTTCCTCAGTTTTGCTGGGACTAGATTAGGGTGCAGCTTCCAACATGTGTCTTTAGTATGCTTAGGTTTCTTGCAATGTTCACACACTAGATCCTGCTTATCTTCCTTCTTTATATCCCTTTTTGTATCACCCCCAGACTTAGGTTTAACTGCTGCCAAGGCTGGTGGGAAGGGTTGATGTTGCATCATAACCTTTCTCCTAGTCTCTTCATTATGCACCAATGAGTAGGCTTGAGATAAGGTCACACTATCCCTTGTTAGTATCTGCTGTCTCACAATATCATAATCAGAACTCAGACCAGCTAGGAATTCAAAAACCCTATTAGTCTCCACTTGCTTTCTATGAATCTGTGCATCCTTCTGACTTTCCCACTCAGTGTTTCTAGATGATCAATTTCATGCCACAAAGATTTCAAAGTAGAGAAGTAAACGATGACTGGTTTCTCTCCTTGCTTGAGGTTATCAATCTCACACTTCAATTCATAGGCCCTTGTTGGGAGTAAGTCTCTTTCATGACATCCCAGATTTCCTTGGCTGTTTTTGCCCACAAATATTTTTGGCTGATATGTGGTTGCATAGAGTTGCACAGCCATGTTATAACCAAGTAGTTCTCCCGAACCCATTTGGTATACATTTGGTCGTCCTTAGATGGTTCTTTCACCTCTCCCAATAGGTAGCTAAGTTTTCCTCTACCCCCAATAGCCGTCAGGGCCGATTGGACCCATTCTAAGTAGTTGGATCCATCAAACCTCACAGTTGTAATCTGAAATGCATTCTCAGACATATTACCAGAATTGCTAGTCCCAAAAGCACATTCCCCCTGATTCTTGAACTCCATTCTTGGTTAAGAATTAGCAATCAAAAACTTTTGAAGCTACTGTAATAGGAAACAACACCTAAGCAATTGATAACAGCCGGCCTAGGTCTTCCACAAACAAAGGGAAAACAGAATTCTGTATGAACCCAGTTCAGATCTGATCTGCAACTAATCGACAGTTCTGAATTTTTAGGGTGAACCCAGTTCAGATCTGATTTGAAACCAATCGATAGTTCTGAATTTTAGGGTTTTCTCTCAAAACCCTGAAGAAAAAAAAGTTTCAGCCACACCTCTCAGAATAGACCAAGATGGTTCTTTCAGGGTTGTTCTCAAGCAAAAACTTACTTTGTGAAAAAAAAGTCTCAGCCTTCTACAATCTTCTTAGTAGCAGCCGCACACTACCAATAGCCTCCAAGAATCAACTGATTCTCCTTAGTCTCCCAGCCCTAGGCAACTCTCATGTGGTTGGTTGGATCAGACTCACATGAGAAACCCTAATCCTTGCTCTGATACCAAGTAGTTGATCAAGACTACAATCAGTCTTGAATCCGAAAGTAAAAGAAGAAGAAAAGAGGGAGAAAAGCAGGAGCACATGAAGGGTTTCAGAAAAAGGAGAGAAAGGGTCGAATTATTCTAATCTGTCGACCCACTCTTAACATTTATATTTTACTAATTGCAAAAAGGCTGAATTGCCCTTATTGCTTACATGGCAAATAAACTAATAATAAAGCTGAAATAATAAGCTGTAACAACAAAACTGAAATAACTACCAACTAACACTGACATAACTAACAAAGAATACATGCTGTGCTGCCATACTAACATAGTGGGGACCACAGCCGTGGGGTCCACATCAATGTTCTCTACACATGTTACCTATAGTAATGAATTCTATCTCATTTTAAAATCACAGTGCTGTGAATTACCAAATGCTACTTTCTGGAAAATCTGTGTGGATCTGGGGGATGGTAGGCAGACTGAGAAGTGTCAACCATTTCCTCTCCTCGATCAAATATCTGGGCATGACATCTGTGGTGCTGCCACCTCTGAAGGACTAAATATATGAAGTAAGCCTGCAGCTCATGTTTGTTTTCTTTTTTGTTCCGGTTTTACTTCCTTTGTGTCTGTTATGTAGCATACTCACTGAACCACCAATACCTTCCATACTGTCATCTTTGTCTACTGGTGCCTGCATGACAGTCCCATCATATGATTTTGGCTCCAAAAGGTCATCCAGATTCTTGTTCTCTCATTTCCATCTGCAAGTCAGAAAATAAGGTGGGTAGAGTATCCTTCAGATCAGTTGGCAAAGATGCCAATATATTATTATATTATTAAAAGTGACAGTGAAATTTTCAATTTCTTGAACATTGCTAAATAGCCAGTGCCAGCTGTGGCAGGTATTTCATTCATGATCCCTTTTTCCTTTTCCCTCAAATATTATGTGATTCATAGTTCCATGAGCTGTAGAATTGGTATCTTCTAATCAAATAGGAAGTTGTTCGTTGCTTTAGCTGTAAATATATATTTTTCTGATTTTTGCAATGTTATGGCCATTGCACTCTGACATTTTTTCTTTGGTACCTGGTATGTTCAGGAGGGGTGAACATGGGTCGGTTCGGTTTGATTCCATGGAAGAACCTAGAACCTACCCTATAGGGGTTGGTTCCAGGATTTTGGAACTGGAACCTACCATGTGAAGGTCGGATCTGGCCTTGGTGGTTCCTGGGTCGGTTGCAAGGTCTATATGTGGAACCTATTCTTTCTTTACTCTCCCCCTTCAAGAAAAAAAATGAAATGTGTCCTTCAAAAACTTGATTTTCAATAATGATAATATATAGTTTAAAACTTATATTGTCTTTATTGATTAAACTGAGTAATTTAATATGTAGATTATCATAATATATTAATATATGGTTGAAAATTTGTCATTATGTTTTAAATTTTGTAAATATTACCTTTTACATAATTTATTATACGCATACAAATATTAAAATGAAAACAAATGATCAAATCACTTAAGTAACTCGATGGTCAAGTGAGACCATGGCTTTTGTAACCATGAGTGCTTGGGTTCAAATCTTCACATCCTTAAAATTATTTTGGGGTTTATTTCAAAGCAAGTTCGGTTCCGAGGTTGGTTCATCAGGTCGGTTCAGATGGGGTAAACCCTAGACCCTGGAATCGACCTAGGTGGGGATCGGTTCCAAGGATTTGGAACCAGACCCTACCTTGTAACAGATCGGGTGGGGTCGGTTCAAGGCTGGTTCGAGGTTGGTTCCATTTGGTTCCGGGTAGAACCTACCCATTTGCTCACCCCTAATATTCAGCTATTGTAGTTAGAGATGAGGTTGGAGTATTCGTAGAGATAGCTGACAAGGTCTTTGCCATTGCTACCATAACCTCATTGAGGTGCATTTCTAGAATTTCAATCTTTTTGTTTGGCATTTTCTGCTTGTAGTTGTCCACTTTTACATTATAATGGTCAATGCAGGCTGCAGAACAAGATTATGACTTATGTGAAAGAGAATGAAAGAACTGAAAAAACTCTCAGGTGGTGTTGCAGTCATTCAGGTAGATCTCTTAAACATGAATAGAGCTTTCAGTTGCACATGCAACACATCTGCCCCACGACTAGTAAATATTCAAAATTGCCATGCACACTTTGTAATTTGAATTCTAAAACATGATAAATCATTAATTTGGAGATTTGGGAATTAGAAAATTAAAATTGTTTAATGCAGCCCTCCTTAGTAAGTGGATTTGGTACTGAAAAGAACTCTTGGTGGAGAAGCCTAATTGCAGCCAAGTTTGGGGTGAACTGGGGTAATTGGTGTTCTCAAGACCCCCTTCCAAACTGGGGCTGTTCTATTTGGAAAGGAATCATGAAATGTTTTCCCTTTTACTCTGAAAGGATGGGGTTCAAGATTGGCAAAGGTGATAGGTTAAAGTTTTAGAAAGACCCATGGTGTATGGACAGTACCTTGGCCGAAGCTTTCCCTCTCCTCATTCAGTGTGCAGCTAATCAAGATGTCTCAGTGGCTGATTCCTATGTCTTTTCTGAAAATTCAGTAGTCTGGGTCCCTTAGTTCAGAAGAAACTTGTTTGACCAGGAGTTTGGTGAAGTGTTGGAGTTGCTGAACCTTTTATAGAGGCAGGAAATTGACATCAGCAAGGAGGATGAGTGGTGTTGGAAGTGGAATGGTGATGGGTGTTTTTCAGTGAGATCTTTGGCTTCAAAACTAAGTAGATCTGGTCTTTCGGATTTCCCTAGTAAGCAGATTTGGAATCCTACATCTCCCTCAAAAGTAAATTTCTGGTTTGGACTATGACTTTAGATAAATGTCTCACTAGAATAAGCCTAGAGAGAATGGCCTGCAACTCTTGGATTTGTCTTGTGGCCTCTGTGGTCTAGTGCCTGAAACCACAGATCATCTGAGTATCCACTGTTCTGTCACTTCCAAGGTGTGGAAGCTAATACGTTCTGCTGTTAGTAAACTGATATCTTGGGTCTTCGTAAAATCTTAGTTCAAAAACCTGAATGTGCCTGAGTTGTTAAGATCCCATTCCATTTGGAGTCTGTAAACTGATCTGCTTTCCTAACCAATCTCAGTGTGGCTAGGGGACTGTTGTATGATTTGCTTGCTGTTTCTAATAAAATTTTATCTTACCTTTCAAAAAAAAAAAAAAAACATAAATTTTCCAAACATTAGAAGCAACCCATTTTATTTGGCCAAACTGTCCGTGCAAGTCTTGAAACATTTGGGCTAAGTTCTGATTTTGTTTTCCTTTTGCTAGGCATATTACAGTCTAAGTAGAACACATGGCTGACCTGCCTACAATCTTCCACAATAAATTTGCTTGTATTAAAGAATAGGAAAAGAGATAAAATTAGGATAAATTAAGATGTGTAATGCAATCAATGAAAACTCTTTGAAATCTTGGCATGGAATCAGGTCTTCTAATACTTGAGAGGATATGTACACCAGGTAGGAATATGCCAACTCTTTGAAAGTCGGGTTTTGATCCACGAACTAGCTCATAGATACTTGCTATGATACACTAGGTAGGAATATGCCAAAAAAGTGAAGTATTGATTTTGTTTCAGCGCAGTGCATTTTCTAGAGATGTTGAATTGGCTGTATATTTCCATGCACTTGAAGAGATGCTGCTATCTTAGTATGCATATGCTTGCAGAGTTTATAGCTATCTAGTTTAAGTCTAGCATTACTAGATTAACATGGAAAAATGATAAATTGTATATGCAGCAAGGTTGTGTAAACTTCTCTTGGTTTCCAAAACAAGTTTAAATTCAGTTATATCTCTGTATAATGTGGGCATATATCTATTAGTTGGTGCTTTTACATGCAGTTTGAATGAAATAACAAAGCACTATTTATGTGTTTTGATTCCTGTGATAAAGCCTTCTTCTTCCTTCTCTTTGTAGCCTTATGGATCCCCAGGTCTGTCCTCATCTATAGGTAAATCAACAACAAAAAAGCCTCCCACCACATTTAAGCTGCAAGATTGGAGTTCAATGGCAGAGATTGAAAAAGCTGCGACTCTAGCACTTGGGGCTTCACCAGCAGGCTGGGAGAAGACTTCAAATACCTGAGGTAGAGGCTTGATATTTATGTTGTTTCTATTAATATTTTTAGCTTCTACCTACATCTCCTTTCTTGGTAATGTTTCCATAAAAAGAAAAAAAGAATGCAAATTGGGGATTGGCTGTTAATGTAGTCATTGGTAAATGGGAATTATGCAATGGAAACAAATTTAATGTAGTTCTTATCTTGCAGATAGGAAGAAGAAAATGGAGTTTTGGTGATGCAAATAGGAAGCAATGAAAGAATCCTTGGGTAAATGGGAATTATGCAATGGAAACAAATTTAATGTAGTTCTTATCTTGCAGATAGGAAGAAGAAAATGGAGTTTTGGTGATGCAAATAGGAAGCAAGGAAAGAATCCATGGGTTCAATTCTCATTCTTGCTCATTCTTTCCCAAAATAAGTTTCTAGATCGAACAACTCCAACAGGAGTATATTTTGAAACTATCTGCTAATTTTCATTGTCTTAGTTTTGTATATATATACCAAGAAATGAAAACTAACTAGCTCTTCTTTTTTCTTCTCATGGATGTAAGTTACAACAGGTTTGATGTTAGCAAAATCTCATGCAAATATTTTCTGGTATTAATAAAAATCTATTTTACCAGAGTAAAAATGCTTGGACTCCTCTCTTGGGTTGAGCGTTTGTTAAATTTTGAATGGGCCTTCCCCGAGGCCTCATGTCCAATGCAATGTAAAATCTTCAAGACTGGCCGTTTAAAAGAGGACAAACACAATCCACCTATCTTTATGTAGGAAATATGTCGGGGGCCCAACTGGGTCTCATATGACTCTCCAACATATATCTGACATCTTTTCTTCAGCTACAACTCCACGAAATTACCTTCCATCCAATAATTTTTGAATGCATGGAAGCATATACTCGCCATTTTCCCTTGATATGATTCACAAGAGACAAAGTATGAGAGACAGGGAAAGCTTCTGTCCATAAAATCCTCCGAAAAAACCTCCTGCTGGTTGTAGCAGAGACTAGGGATCAAATCCCACCTACATCAGGGTTGGGGGGAGGGGAGGTTATGGGTTTGGGGGATGGGCTACCCCAGTTGTGTAGCCCCATGGAACAGAAATTAAAAAGAAGATTAGAAGCCCCGTTTCTGAGTTAGAATGTGAGAGACTTTACAAGAAACCTCTTTGAAGTGAAGGTGAAAAATTGGAGGAAATCAAACTGGCTATTACATGTTTGTTACATTTCACAACAGTCAGTTTGGTTTCCTCCAATTCTCACATCCAATATCCACAACTATGATTTCCAGTTTTCATCATCTCTTGAAGATAAAGTATTGGAGGAAAATGAACTACTTTTAATAGTTTGAAGATACCTGATTCAGTTCCCTCTAATTCTTGCATCCAAGACCACATTACCTGAAATGGTTTGGTTTCCTCCAATTCTCACATTCAAGATCCATGTCTACATTTCTCAGAAGCCCTTGGAATATTGGAGAAAGACCAAACCGACTCATTTGCAAACTTCAAAATAGAGGTAAGGTTTCCTCCAATTCTCACATCCAAGACCCACGTTCAGGCTTACTGGAGGCGGAGGGAATAAGAAATTTGGTTAGTTTTCCTTCAAGTTAACAGTCAAATTTCGAGGCCATTCCCTGTAGAAAGCCTAGAGTAGAGCGTCCATTTATTCGGTGATTGGTTGTTTCTCTCCCCATGTAAAGTGTATTGCTCCAAACATGTAATGTGCCTAATTTGGTACAGCTTCTGATTTCATGTCAATTCTGTGATATTCCTTGAAACTGAATTGTACCTTGGTGGTTATGAGATAATTGTACTGCTTGGGAGTTGGAACTTTGTCAAGAAATGTTCTAATATTCCAAGTACAGGTTCAATAATTGGAACCCGATTTAATGGTGCTTTACTCCTAAATGAACCACACAAACATTTGGATGACTTGGATCGACTACTAAATTGCATTCCAGCTGATTTCAATTCCCATTCCGGTTCCTGTCTGAACCAGACTATGGGATAGAACATTCTGATTTTGATTCCGATTCCGATTCTGAGAAATTTCAATTCCAATTATGAACCAAATGGACCCAATATGTTTCCTATCAGATTGTATGCCTTCAAACCAATATTTTTGAAACAAACAACAAAGATGTTCAAAAATGAGTTTTTTTCTGGAATTAGGAAAGACAACAGGGTGGGGCAGGGATGCGGGAGTCTAGATCTGCTACTCACACTGATCTCACAACACGTCTCAACCGCACATCGAGAATGTCTCTTGTACTTGTGTTTTATTATTCATGGGAGATGCTTCCAATACATGGTGGGGTGTGCCCATGAGGTCGGTGTGAGGTGCGGTCTATGAGGAGCAAATCCCAATTTGGGATGGGAAGGCCCATCCCCATCCCTGCAAAAATTCCTATCCTTGTCCTCATCCCTGTTCACGCCAGCAGGGACAAGGTTATCCCCATGGATCCCAATCCCCGCGGGGATCCCCACTCCTCATCCCCGTCCCCACAAGACTAGTGGTGCAATTTGGGTGGGCTCGGGTTGGAGAATGGTTAAAATTTCAATGGGCCTGCCCGAAAGCCCAGGCCCGATGCAATATAAACTTTTCAAATCTTGTACTAACTTGCACCCCTAGACTTATTTCTGATTAGTGTCAAGAAAAGGGAAAAGCGGAGCAAGATGGTTTGGTTACATAGAGGACTGATAATGATTTCACAAATGCAGAGTTGGAAACAAGTAACTCGGTAAGGCTCTAAAAGAATGTAAGGAAGACAAAAAGAAAACTTGGTCCGTAAGTGGTAGAAAATGTTTTAATGACATCTAATTGAACATAGAAAACAGTTACAATTTCAAAGCCAGTAAGTGACTAAATCTGTTCATGGGCTGGTCTCACGTTGAGCTTTTGCCAAATTTGAATGGGCCCAGCCTAAAGCCCGGACCCAAAGCAGTGTAAAATGTTATTGGGCTAAGGTTTGATGTGCAAATTTCATTTTGCACTAATATAAATGTAGAGGAGTGCAAATGGGTTGAGTGCAAAATTTGGCTTTTGCTTGAGATTTGACTGTCTTGTATGTTTGTGATTGTGAGAAGAAAAATGGCAAGGCCCCCACTTTTTTGAAAGAGAATGGAGGCAACACAAAAATTATTTATTTCAGAGTAATTAGGTAGGAGGCAAAATAATCTGTATCCCACTTTATATGTTAATCAGTGTAGGAGGAAGGAGGTGCAAATTTTGCATTAGTCTTTTAGGCAGGCTCCATTTTGGAAGTGTACAAATACTGAGCCTATGCGTATGAATTGTATATATTTGTATTTACACTTTTCCCAAATGGAGCCTTAGATGCAAAATCATTGCCAAGTAGCACGATACTAATGAGGCAAAAAGTGCAAAATAGACCTTCGTCATAAACAAATGGATACAAAGCTGATCCAAGTGCAAAATCTATATCTAGAAGGGTTCTAGTGACTCATGAATCATGAGAGTATGTTCAAAATCGAGAGTGGATTTAATAAGAACACCCTTGTAAACACTAGTAAGCATTCAATAAATATTTTGCAGTTGTCTTTTCAAATTTTTGCTTTGAATCATTTCAAAGTAGATTAGGAGTATTTATAAGACAGGCGTTATAAAATTTAGTGGTTAGTCAATGTGCTCACTGAGCGTGCCTACCTGATCTAGGATCAATTGCTCTTTTGGGCAGAAAGGGAAAGGAAAATAATAGCTACCAGAAAGGGGAGAATAGAAAGAAAAATAATGAAAATACTGACACCAATTAATGTGGCTAAAATTTTTGATATTACACCCTTTTGCATTTGTACCCTTCCATTTTTGAGTTGGAATAGCCTAAAGTTGTAATTAGTAATTAGTACTACAATTCTCTCCTTTTTTCCCCTATCAGGTAAATGAGCTACACAATTGTCCAGAACTACAACTGACTAGAGACTTTAAAACAATCTAACTGACACCTTTCAATCATCTATGCTATATAAAGCAAATACTTTCATTGAGCTCTATGTAAATCATAATATTATATATAATATATGATTAATACTTATTCCAACACATGCATATCACTTAATCTTGTACTAATTTATGTAAATTAACTCTTTGCACAAAAGTCCCATTTACCAAATTCACGTGGCATATCATAATTGGTGTAGTATACCCCCTTCTTCCATAGATGATTTTGAGTCTTTCATTTGGACTGTATTTGTTTTGATAGAGATCAAGAGAAATTTCTCAAGCCCAGTTTGGACTTTGGAAGGAATATACTCTTTCTAAATTGAGCGTAAGAAAATTTCCCTCAAATTCTATCTCTCTCTCTCTCTTTAATTTATAAAATTTATTCAGAACTTTCCCTCAACTTTTGTTTCTCTTTTATTTTCTAACAAACCAAACATAGGCTTAGGGTAGGCAGATAACAGCATCACAAGCCTCTTGAATCAAAGAAGGGCCAGATACAAACTTCTTAACATAGTTCAAAATATCGACGTGTGATTCAATCATTCAAAGGGCTCATATTCATATATATATACTTTTATTTTTAATTGGTGGATTTGAGTGAATTTTGATGTCCTCCTCTGTTTATTCTAATTTTTTGTTTAATAATAGTTAATAAAATTTGAGGTGGTCGCAAGGTCTGGCGCTTCAAAAAAAGAAAACATTAATACACTGTGATGTTTCCAACCATGTTTCCTAAATTTATGAAACTGTTTCTTGTGTTTCTTTTCTAGTGATTTGACATCTCCGTGATGGGCTTAAGGCCCACTAGGACACTAGTAGAATTCCCTTTCAGGTACACACGTATTTTGTATTTATCACCCACATTATTTTGCATTTGTCACCAAATATTTTCTAAATTCTTCACACCCCCTGATCTGCCATAGAAAACCACTTTTTGACACTATGCCTAATACATAATTTTTATGTTTTTTATTTTTTAATCTAAGGTTTTGTTGGATATTACCCATAAAAAAAAATTGATTAATTTCCTAAAAGCTGCTATTCTCTTGTTGAAAACAAATTTTCAAAAAGTGAGTAGTAATTTTGGAAAAATGAATTCCCTCCAACCTTCTTCTACCTTTATTTTATTTCTCGGGTTAAGGGAATACCTTGAAATGGTGAAACAGATTCATTAACGTAGCCGACCCCATATAGTTGGGAGTTGGACAAGGCTTAGGTGAGTGATGACGATGGTCTATTTATTTTTCATATTGAAAATCATTTTTTCAAGAAAATTATTCATTCTCTCTTTTTCACATGTAACCAAAGGCAGCGTAAGATGAAAAATCATGTCTTTTATTTATTTATTTCTTCATAGCATAGAAACTCTGCTTTGGAGAACCTATTACAAAAAGCTTCATTCGATGGAATTGGAAGCCCTCTTTTCTTGTCGGAGGACTGCGTATCTGTAAATATGAACTTTCTGGATTTTTCACCGAAAAGTTTATTCGAGACCGAATCTACTGATCACAACATGCTACAGGCGTCTATCGGGAACATATTCTACTTTATATGCTGTAATTCATGGAAGATAGATACCCCCTATTGTGCATGTGGCTGTAATATATTATGCTTAGCGGATCCAAACTCACATTTGTTTTTGTTTTAATGGGGCCCACAAAATAAAACCAAAATTTGAATTGGGATTTCATCCCACAAAATCGGTCTTTACACACCCACTTCTACCACACATTGGGAACATTTTCATACTTACCATGTATGGTTTTCAAAACTGGACTCCACCAGATAATCGGATCGGAAAAATTAGGAATCGTTCATTTTTGTTCCACCTTAAAATTGTTTTTCGGTCAAAAACGATTGATTTTGATCAGCAAATCATTGACCCGAGCAATAAAATTATTGACCCAGACAATGATTTTTGGCCGCTCTTTATTTTTTAAAGTCAAAACAGATGGATACAGTTGGACCATTTGACCCAGAAACCAGTCTCAGTACGGTTCTATACCCGGTCCAATTTAAAAAACCTCCCAATGCAATGCAAGGGCTGTGAAGTAGGTGTGAGGACCAATTTTATGAGTGGTAGAAAATTGGATTTCCCAAATGCTACCATCCCAATGACATAAAGCCAAAACCACTGCCTCTCAAGTCAAGTGGGTAACACAGGTAAGGGTTAGGACCGCCGACAGACAGTTGCACATGAGAAAGCATCAAACACAAGACAGTGACACCGCAACCCATCTGTTAGCATTACTAGCTGCTTCAACAAATTTTCAATTCCTACTCAGTACTCACTCACCACCACCTATTGTATTTGTGGCATTGTAGCCTTTGCTTTTCGACGACAAAGCTGAAAGTTTGAACTTTGAAGTAAGATTGATTATTGTACCGTGACTACCTCAATTTCAGAACTTCAAATAGTTTTGACATCTTCTTCTTGTGTGCGCAAGCCAGACATTCCCTTCTACTTAAGTCTAATAGTCATTGATGTGAATATCTCAATCTCAAAGCATAGGAGTCTCTATAGAAGCAAACGAGCAATAAATTTCCATTCTATTTGAAATCTTGAATAGCTGGTGAGTCCGACCACCTGTTCCAAAATTCCAATCTGAAGGCTATCAAACGCATTGCCTTGGCTGTGCTTTGGCTTTGGGACAGCAGATTATCCCACTGATCATAACGGTGCATCAGTGCGGCCACCAAAGCATTTTGTTATTCTTTCAAACCTCTGAAAACCCTGTTTGCTTCAAAAGTGTTGCAGCTGAAAGCCTGGCTCCTGATATCACCTCAACAATGGAGGCATGAATGCCATCATGGTTCAGTTTCTCTGTAACAAAATGTCACAGAGCTAAATTCCAAAGATAACACAGAAGAGGATGAATTATTAAAATGGGGAAAAATTAACTATACATGCCATCAAGCTCGATCATTCAATTGATGGGCCATCATTTCAACTGATCATTACCTTACGATCCAAGCACACAAGACGCACTGGACAAAAACAAAAGCAAAAATGAATAAAGAAAGAAAACCTGAGCTCTATAAGAACTCACTGTACTTGCACCGAGAAGATTACAGTCCTCTGTAAATTTCTGAAGTTGGGTAATGCTCCATCCATGAACTGACCCACCAACTGAACTTCATGATAACGGTGATAATGTCCGAAGGTTGTTATTGTATTTTTTGTTTAAAATAATCTACAGTAAGTTTGATTTTTCATCTTAAGAGTCAAGATAAGTTAAAAAATGTCACCAGCGGAATCACATTTCTGTGCTTTATTGCTTGCCAGCCCAGAAAAGTGTTGGTTGAAAGAGAGAACAAAATGAAGACTTTTCCCACAAGTGGCCAACATGGTCCACACGGAAAGGCATACAAAACTCAATGGGTTTCCTTGATCATGAACCCCTTCACCCTTCTTACCTGGATGGATTTGGCATCTTTCTTTTTTGAAAGCGATTGGAGTGGAATCTAGTGGAAGAGTGAAAAGTAAATGAGAAGGAAAAAAACAAGAAAAGGAAGGAGCTGTCCAAGGTCACACTCTGCTTATACATAGTTGTTTTCTGAACATTCAGCACAACTAGGAAGGAAGCAATGAAGTTCTTGTTTCAGTGTCCCTGCTGCTCCTGCTTCTGCTTCATGAAGCCCAAAAAGGGGAAGCCAAAAGAGAAGGAAGCCAAGGAAGCCAAGGAAGCCAAAGGAGACTGATGGATGGAGTCCTTCTGCAAACTTCTCCTTCAACCATGTAGGAACTACTTTTCTTTGCAGCTGTCTATTAAACGATCTTCTCTTCTTTTTCTTCTTGTTGTTGGCTTGCATGGCCAATCTTAATTGTGCTTCTAATTCAAGTTGGCATAAAATGGCCCTCTGAGGCCTTTTCTGATACTTGATCAAATGCTACGTGTATGTTCTTCTTTGTTCCGTCACGGTATCTTTCTTTGGTATCATGCCCGTCTCCATCTCCGGCATTTGTTCAACAGATACAACCCATCTCTGCAACAAAAACTGCAGAAAAATCCAACAACAATACATAAGGAACCATTGACAGTAAACTTCTCCTCTAGTACACAGTTATATGCTTCATTTGTTCCAATGTTATGGTTTTTTGAGAGTCAAATGCATCCAATGACTTGATTCAGAGAGGCTGTTCTGAAGTTACAGAAATGGCATCTGTCTGAAGCAAAGTCAATGGATGCATTTGACACTCAAAGTTTAAACATATAAACATCTCAATTATACAATGCATGTTCATCTCTGAAACTTCAAGCATCACAGGACATGGGCAGCAGATCAATTGGAAGCTTATCTGTAGTTCCTTGTCCAAGAAAACAAGACCATCCCAAAATTCAGACCAGATGGTGAGTTATGCATTACACATAGAGGCTCATGAAATTTATGCATGAGCTTAAGCTGCTAGAGGAGAAACTAGATGTAGATCACTAGATTGGGACAAATATGCTTAATAAGTGCATGTAGACCAAAATGGGTTTTGCAAAGTATCCAGCTTTTATTGATCAATCTCTCTTTTATCAACAAAATTTCTTGATGTTGGCAAATGAATACCTGAAAAGATTATGATCCACTCCTGGTATTAATCTCTCAACTGCAGAAGCACAATTTCCAGAAACCTGAAATTCTGGTTCAAGAACACGTGCTTTACTAATTTCTGCATTCTAAGTTAAGCCAAGTGGCTAACGAAGTGATTTCTGACCACAGAAGTTTGCAGCACCAACTTATAAGTAGTTTTAATGAATTTCAGAATGAACAATTCTTTCCAACTAAATCGACTTACTGCCAAGATCAACCCACAATCCACCAACAGCAGCCATAATAATATTGTCTTGCTATTGATCCTGCTATTACCATTTGATTGTAACAACATTTTCTTTTCCAATAACAGGCTCTAATTTTTTAGTTACTCTGAGTAGCAAGTAGATGTGAATTGCAAAAACACATCATTGGCATCCACCATAAGGGACAAAAGAGAAGCACAATGCACATGGTACTGTAGAACATCAGCACATGCAGCTCCATACAATAATGCCAACATACCAAATGCGCATGCATCACAAGCACATGCCAGAAAATTGAAGTATACAAACCTTGTCCCTAAACATTTCCACAAGGCTTAGTGAAGACTATTGATTTGGATGCACCTGCAAAACTTTAACCAGTGACCATTTAGGACTCATAATCAATTATCAGATGGCATCCATTTGAATGAGGCATGCAGCTGAAAGAGCTCAAGAGTCAAGAAGTAAAGCATATATATGAGATGCCAATGTGCAGGTATGTGCATGTAGCTCATAAAGTCATGCACATGTAGATACAAGAATTATATAATCCCCTTAGGATCCACTGTGTTTGGTTGCAGTGCAATTTTATTTGCACTAGTACAAATGCATGGGAGTGCAAATGTAAAAAATGCAAATTATTATTTAATTTTGTTTTTGATTTTACTTTATTCTGCTTCATGTCTTAATTTACTTTATTTTTACTGAAATCAAACAAAATAAGCTAAAATTTGAAACAAAAATAGGTTGGAATTTACATTCAAATCATTTGCACTGCCATGGTTTTGCATCAGTGCAAATTTATTTGCATTGCAACCAACACAGCCTTATAGGAACAGAAATCACATTATAGCCATAAAAATGAAAGAATAAAAGAAAATCTACTTCTTGTTATTGATAAAAAATCTAGTTCTTGCTGAATCTTCACATATATTAATGGTTCAAACAGGAAAAAACATATGCTCCCCTGAGATCTGCAAAGAGGATGGAATATAAGTTAAATGGGTTGAGTTTCCTGCTTGGACTGAGACGGAGAGTTGAGCAATATTGAACATGGACTTGACACGCTACTGGTTCAATTTGACCATGCAATCAAGTTGATATGAAAATATAATAGAACCCACAAACCACCCAGTCTGACTCTGACTCTGACCCTAAATTGCACAAATTATCTGGTAGAGTTGCAGTTCAAGAAAAAGTATTTTCCCTTTATATTTCAACCTGTTTAGGTGACATTTCACTGCTTTTGTGTAAGACCATAACCCGATCAAACAAGGTTGGACCAAATCAGTAATGCTTCCAGTTCACTGATGGATTAGGTTCTTTAAAATGTTGATGTGTCATTGTTTCTACTTGTATGATTATGGTATACCTCATCCCCTACTTGAAGACCTCAGATGCATCCCATAGTATTAGGATGCAGAAATTAATAGATATTCTCAGAATAATAGGCACAAAGTTGAAGGAATCAGGTCCTTGACATTTTGTCATCCAAAGTAATTTTAGGGAATACCTTTTGATGTTTGTTTGAAGAAAGAATTACTACATTGAATTTGATCTTTTGACATGCTCTTCCCTTTTCTTGCTAGTAGCTGTAAGTGTATTGCATTGATGACAGAATATGTAAGTAAGATGCTATCAGAAAGCCCCAAAACTCACTGCAAAAATACTTAGAATGGAGCTACCTATACATCTGCAAGAAAATGTAAGGAAGTTGCTATCACAAAGGTCCAGGCCTCACCATAAAGTTAGAATTTGGATCTACCCATAACCTCAATTAGGCTCCTTATCTATTATAGCTATATAACAGTGCATGTGCATCATATTGTGGCAGATAATTCCAACTTTAGTGTGTGTTTTATGCCTGAAATCTTGTCAAACTGTGTCCATGCTCAAGTTACTCAGCTCCCTGTACAAAATAAAAGGAGTAAAAATAAAAAATCTGTCTTCAGTTTGTACAGATATATCAGAGAGAATCTCAATAGTTGCGACTTCCTTCCCTGGCTGGTCTAGTAACTAATGAATATCAAAATTCTAGCCTCTCAAATGTGGTAACAAAATGTCCCAAGTTCCATTCAAATCTATCACAAAGGTCCAAGCCTCACCATAAAATTAGAATTTGGATCTACCCATAACCTCAAATAGGCTCCTTATCTATTATAGCTATATAACAGTGCATGTGCATCATATTGTGGCAGATAATTCCAACTTTAGTGTGTGTTTTATGCCAGAAATATTGTCAAACTGTGTCCTTGCTGATGTGGCGTAATCCGGCTGCTCCCTGCTGGACGTGATCTGGCTGCCAGCAACGATGAGAACTGAGTTTCCTGAAAGAAATGAATCAGAGATCCCGGGGTGGCTCACCCGACGAGGATGCTCCGATGGCTAAGTTAGAGTATAGTAGTAGTGGAGAGAGGTTGATGATGATAACAGTGAGAGAGCTAGAGATCTAGAGATTACACACACAACAATAAGAATAGAACATACCTCGCCCCCGGGGGGGGGGGGGGGGGAGGGGGGCGGAGTCTTTATATACTGGGGTCCATGTGGGTTGGCGGAACAGCTACTGGATCCCAACTGTGATGGGACTTCCTTGCATGTTAGGTGGATGAAACACCGTCCAACGGTAATACTGTCATGCGTTGTCAAACGGTAACACTATCACACGCCGTCAAACGGTAATGTTGTACCTTTCTGTCAGAACCGGGGAGTTGGTGAACTAATGTGACCGTTACGAGGTACGGCCCTATAAGATACAAAGTACTGTGGTGTGCTCCTCGAGGTTGCCATTCGGAGGTCTGAACGGTAGGCAAGTTGCTTGTAGGATATCGAGTTGTTCGATGGCAGGCTGACTGGTGGCGAGCTCCTTGAGCTTGCGCCCCTTAGGTATGCCTTGACATGAATGCTGAAGTGCCCTTGGACCGAGGTGATCCATCGGTCTGGGCACGATTTGTAATGAACTCAGTCTTGTTTTGTCGTGACCTGGTGCCGAGATGATCTTAGCTCGAAGTGACTTTAGTTCGGGGTACCTGCCTACCTGAGCTCACTTTTTAGCGAGCTGATCCATGCTGAGCTGTCACCTGCATTGAGTCACGTCCACGTGTCTCCTTGCCACGAGGTTAGGCCAAATTCTCCTTCATCAATTGCTCCCCACTCCTCGAGCTAGGGGTCTTGACCTCGTTCGGGGAGTTCATGACACACCAAGTGGATTTGGCTCAAAGCCTTGGTGCTCTGTCAGATGGGTCGCGTGCGTTTTACGCGCAGATGCCAAGCAATCTATAGGTTCTGCGGATGCCAAAAAATGTGCTAAACTGATTTTGCTCTCAAGGGTCGTGCAGCCGGTTTTCTTAGGAACTGTCGGATTTCTTTGATCCCAACCATTGCTTGTTCGACACAGTGGCTATAAATAGGGGACCCGAGACTCATTTTCTTTGCTACAAGCTTATTAGTCTTCGATCTGAGGTCACACTTAGCTTCTTTAGCTTGGGTTTTCTAGTTCGTCGTTTCCTTCTAATCCGGTCGTCTCCCTTTGGTGAGTCTCCCTTTGCTCTTCCCTTTCCATTTGGTTTAGCTTCATGTCTTCTTCTAGTTTCGATAGCCTTCTTGATGAGGTCGAGGCGGGTACCTCGACCCAGGTCGGTAGACGAGAAGGGGCTACTTTGGGTCTAGAGGTAGTCCGTGACCTTCCCGAGGCACAGGCACTTCGGGGGGCTTGAGAGGCCTCTGGTAGTCAGGCATCCACTTTTCACCAAGGTCAGGTGCCGGACCATTTTGGCCCTTCGACAATGATCTTGGACCGGCTTCAGGCCCTAGTGTATCGGTACAACCTCTCAAGGGAGTTCTCCTACAGTCTACCCTCGGGTAACTTCCCCTGGGAACATGATCATCACGAGATCGTGATTTTTGAAGAGCAGTTCATGGCTGGCCTTCAACTTCGTTTACATCCTTTGATTGTAGAGGTTCTGAAGTCCTTTGACATTACCATAGACCAGTTACACCCAAACTCCATCTGCAATGTAGTAGGGACCATTTCGCTTTTTTACAAGTACTGTCTCCCCCTTGACCTCGATACTTTCTCTACCATTTTGTCAATAAAGAAAAACTCTTCTTGTGCTCTTCCCGAGCATAGGAGAACCTATTATCTATCTCCTCGCCCAGGCTATAAGTTGTTGCACGCACTCCCTAACAGGATCCCGGCCTGGAAACAGTGTTACTTCGTGGTCCATAGCCCCGAGGGGTGGCCTTTCTCGACCCACTGGAGGCTGACAATTTAGGTTCCTGGTGTTAGACTAGGCTTGAAGACAAGGGAGACACTCAAGTCTTGGGCGGAGCTCGACTTCCTCTGCTCGGACTACCTTGCTGAAGACAAGCTCGTACAGGCCGGCTTGAGTCCTGGTAGGTCGCCTTAAGTTTTTGCTTTTTAAAGGTTCTGATTAGTTCATGGCTAATTTTTTCATTTTTTGCAGCTACCATGCCGGTCAACACGGAAAGTCTTTTGAGGAGCTCCCAGGGAAAGAGGAGGGCCACAAAGAGGTCACGTTAGGAGGCCGATCTCTCTCCCAATGTCGTGGTTGTGGAGCCAGTCTCCACTGTGCCTCCCTAGGAAGAGGCTCAATCTGCTGCTCCTGAGGCGGCCGCGGATGAGGTCCATCATGAGGGAGCTTGTCCTCAAGAGCCCGAGAGCTCATTCGCTCCCGTGGGGGTGGACACTGCATCAGAGGGTCATCTCCCGCCCGTGAGAGAGAGCATCATGGACCACCTTCTGGCTATGCACAAGAGCCGAGCCGGGATGCTATCTTCCAAGATAAAGTCGTGAAATGGGCAGAGATGTCTATGGGCCGGCTCTTGGGACTAGTCTGTAGCCACAGTATGGTGGTAAGCATTCTGCCTCTCTTTTTTTTTTGACTGACTGACTTCGGTTTTCTTCTAGTAGGCTAACTTTGTTGGTCATGCGCTAGCCTACCAAGCAGCGATCTGCACAAGGGAAGCTCGTGACGCCAAGGAGGCGCAACAACTCCACTGCGAACTGGACATGGCTCGAGGCGAGATACTCAGAGCCAAGAAGGGGGTCGAGGCCCAAAAGAAGCTGATCTTGTCCCAAGAAGGGCAGATCTCCTCGCTGATTGAGAAGAAGGTGCGACTTGAGCGAGAGATTGTGAACCTCGAGACCTCTGTCACGGAAGAAAGGAGCAAGGCCGTTGAGAGTTTCAAAGAGTCCCCGGAGTTTGAGGCTCTACAGGTCGAATACGACTCGAACTCCTATCGATCTGGATTCAAGCTGTGCCGGTACTTGGTTCGATAGAAGTTCCCTAACCTCAACCTTAGCGGTATTTCGATGACGGGTCTGGACCCCGAGGTGGCCAAAGCAGCGGATGAGGAGCCCGACTCCTCAGGGGAGGAGAGTGACACCGAGGTCGAAGTGGTTGACCCTTCGGCGTGATGGCTTGTTCTCTTTTTTGGATTGTGGATGTACTTTCCCGGGCCGTTAAGCTTGGGTTTTAGTAAAAATCTTGTATCAGAACTTATTCTATTAATGAAATATATAGTTTTCTGAGTACTCCTGAGTGCGAAATAATTCTAAGTGTGAGTGAGTTCCAAGCTGGGTAATTTAAAATATAGGTTACTCGAGCCACCGAGTTGGCAGCGAATAGGGATTACCGAAGAATGAATTGCATTTGTTCCAAACTGCGCAGGTTACCCCGAACTATTGAGTCACCGAGCTTTGCAACAAGTAAGGGTAACCGAGGTGAAATAGACATCTTAGGGTTTGTGCCCGAGCTATCTTTACCTTAGGTGTTGGAGGTAACTTGCTTATGCCAGCGAAGTAACCAGGTCTTATGCAGCGCCTAGGTCCTTGTCAGTTCGGCATCTTCGGCCCTTTGGCTTCAGGAGGGACCCGTAGTCCGCTCTTAAATTTCACCCATGCCGTAGAGGTGATTAGGTCTTCGTGGCCCTTAGGCTTTGGGAGGTACCCGTAGTCCACTCTTAAATTTCACCCATGCCGTAGAGGCGACTGAGTCTTCGTGGCCCTTAGGCTTTGGGAGGGACCCATAGTTCGCTCCTGAACTTCGCCCATGCCGTAGAGGCGACTGGTTCTTCGTGTGGCCCTTAGGCTTTGGGAGGGACCCGTAGTCTGCTCCTGAACTTTGCCCATGCCATAGAGGAGAATGGGTCTTCTTGTGGCCCTTAGGCTTTGGGAGAGACCTGTAGTCCACTCCTGAACTTCGCCCATGCTGTAGAGGTGATTGGGTCTTCTTATGGCCCTTAGGCTTTGAGAGGGACCCATAGTCCGCTCCTGAACTTCACACATGCCGAAGAGGCGACTGGGTCTTCTTGTGGCCCTTAGGCTTTGGGAGGGACCCGTAGTCCACTCCTAAACTTTGTTGCTCCTTAGGGACCTGTAAGGAACTAAATATCAGAGGACCCAGGGTGGCCAACCCGGTGACGTCACTCCGATGGCTAAGTTAGTACTCTCATAGTAGACTGCAAGCTAGAAAACACTCTTAGAGTTAAAGCTTGCTTATTTGTTTCTGGGGCTGGTGCCTTTCCAGTTCGTAATCAGAGGTAGTATCACCTTAGATTGCTGATGTTCCATGCCTAAGGTACTCGCTCTCCTTCTAGGGTTTCAAGCTCATACGTACCTTCCCCTAATATATGTTTCACTCGGTAGAGACCCTCCCAGTATGGTTCGAGCTTATCTACACCGGGCTCAGGTACCATAATTTTCCAGAGGACCAGGTCCCCTACATGGAAGTGTCGCTTCCTGACTCGTGCATTATAATACCGGGTTATTCTTTGCTGGTAGGTTGCAGCCTGGATGTACGCGAGATCTCGTACCTCTTCTACTAGGTCAAGGTTGGTGCGGAGCTCATCACCGTTCCCTTCATTGTCGTAGGCATCTAGGCGTAATGTTGGTACCTCAATTTCGGCTAGAATTACTACTTCCGTGCCATAGGTGAGGTTGAAGGGGGTTTCTCCCGTGGCGGTCTTGACGGTAGTTTGGTAAGCCCATAGTACGTTGGGCAACTCTTCTACCCATAGCCCCTTAGCTTGGGATAAGTGAGCTTTCAATCCGTAGAGTATGGCTTTGTTCGTGACTTCTACCTCATCCATGGTGTGCGCAAGAGCCACTGTCGAATGAGCATGGGCCAAGCACTTATGGCCCATGTACGCAACACATCACACATCCATACATCTCATGCAGGGATAAATTGATCCAATCAATTAATTATCTATAAGGCTCGTTGGAAGCCCGTTAAAATTCCATAATATTAACCATTAATATTATCTAGGTATATGGGCTGAATTAGGGTTACCCAATTCGGCCCATATAGCTTTATCTTTTAAAATGGGCTTTTGCAGTTTTAACTATTTAAAATTGGGCCTTTACAGGCTGGGCCGAATTAACCATTTAATTAAATATCAATCCTTAGGCCCATTAGTGGGAAAATTAGGGGTGACTTTCAGCCTTGATTAAACCCTAGAATTTGTCCAAACAGTTTGAACCAACACTTACCCTAAGTGGTCCCTGGGCCAAGCCACCTTGTAACACCCAGGGACTGTGGGCAGATGCAAGATTAGCCCATCAGGTATTATCCTCAATGGTCTTACACTCAACCTCTCAGCCCATAATGATCATACACTACCTGACAAGAGATGACCTCTCCCTCGGCTGCAAGGAACAATGTTGCACTCTCTCAAATATGGATCCCAGGAATTAAAACCTTTTACAAATCATTTCGAAACCATAATTTATATACTTTTATATCTCATATAAAATATATTTTGCAAATCAAATTTCAACGATTGAAATCGGCTGCCAACAGTCTTGGTTTCCATCAGTGAGAGTGCATCCCCGATCATTACCTTTGTTCGACAAAGGTGCTGATTTTGTCACTATGATTACCCACTCAGATGAATTCTCAGACTGTACCAACATACCCAAGTTTTGACCCCCGCTAAGGATCTCACTGATTGGTACATCAAAGACAGCCCAATCCGACACCTAGTGCAGTATCATAATCGAGTCTAGGGGTCGGGTGTAACTTTCCAGTTTTGCCCATCAATCTCCAAGGTCCAGGGAAATACTGAAAATCTGGTCCAGTTCAAAGTTTCAATTAATCCCACACTATGTGTGCCTAGGGTCTCACCCTGGTAGCTGAGACAAGCCACCCCAACCGACTTGGTGGCACCATAGTGTCAGCCTTGTCAGGATAGGTCTCCCCAGACCGACCCACTGGCTGTGAACATTCTAAACTAACACGAGTCTCATTAAGTGTCCAATTTAAGGGTATTACACAGAAACATACCAAGGGAACATGAATCAAATATGCACTTTTATTCATTTACAATAAAATCATAAAGTACATCATTTTGATTGAAGCTAAGGGCATACAAAACTGTCTAACAACTACTAGGAAGGTATGTTCAAACCTTACGATGTTGGGCCATGTGCCGACCTCCACTGGTAAAGAAATTCGCCTGAGGAGCCTGACTTCTTCTCCGCTGAAGCCCACCAGAGGAGTGTTGGCGGGCTTGAGGTCACTTTCCCGGAGTTGTAGCTTGTCGAAGGTGCCTTTGAACAAGATGTCAACCAAACTTCCTGAATCTACCAGGATGCGCCTAACTTTGAAGTTGTTGATCTTCATTCTTATGACTAGTGCATCGTTGTGGGGGTATTGGATCCCGCGCGCATCATCTTCGGTGAAGAATATAGGGTCCTCAAGTCGCGGCCGCTTTGGAGGGTTCTGCGCTTCATGCTCTAACTCGCAAGCTAAAGTCCTTCCCGCCGCTGTGGAACAACCCGCGACGACCGACCCACCGGTGATCATGCTGATTATCTCACGGACTGGTCTTTCTTCGGGCAGCTGCCTCTGTTCAATTGGTCTGTTGCTGGACTCGGGAGTGTCTTTCTTCTGCTCCCCTCGTTGGTCTATTTGGCCTTTATTATTTTTCTGTACAAAGTTTCTCAAGTACCCGCGACGGATAAGCTCCTCAATCTCGTCGCAGAGGTTTTTACAATTTTCGGTGCTATGACCGTGGTCTTTGTGAAAATGACAATATACATTTTTATTTCTATCTGTCAGGTCGCTCCTCAACTGGGGTGGCCACTTCAAAAAGGAGGCATCCTTGATTGCCATGAGAATTTCCCCTCGCTTTGCATTGAGGGGTGTGAAGCTAGTTCTTTCAACCGGGGGAGCTCGGGGATGAAAATCCCACCTATTCCCTCCCCTGGTTGGGGACTTGCTTTTCTTTCTCTTTCCGCTACCATTGTTCAAGTTGTGGTCCTCCCTCTTTCTTTTATCTGTTGGGGCTTCAACCCGTTGGTTCATCTCTTCCTCGGTCTCGATGAATTGATCGGCGAGCTTCAGGAATTCTATGATGTCCTTTGGTTTGTTCACCACCATATGCCACTTGAATTCTCGGTGAATGATCCCCTTTTTTGCTGCCGCGAGTCTCACGGCCTGGTCTAAGTCTGAGATTAGTAGGCAGGTGTCATTGAAGCGTTTGATGTAGATTCAGATCGACTCTCCTTCCCTCTAGACTATATTGAGAAGGCTTTCTTGTGACCTCGAGAACTTCTTACTAGTGATGAAGTACGAGGTGAACAACTGTACGAGCTGCGTACGGGCATACAAAACTGTCTAACAGCTCCCACTTGCACTTAGGTCCAATCAGGTACAAGCCAGAGTCCCATGCTTTTCACGTGTTTCTCAAACACTTTCTGTGATAGCGGCTTCACCAATGGGTCTGCTACATTTTCCGCTGATGCTACCTTCTGAATCAGGACGTTCCCTCTACCAACAATCTCCCACAGTACGTGGTACTTCCTCTCGATGTGCTTCGACTTCGAGTGGGCTCATGGCTCCTTAGCCTGAGAAATGCCATTGTTGTTACACAATAATGGGATGGGTGATGTGCTGGACGGAACTACTCCCAACTCGTGAACGAACTTCTTCATCCAACAAAATATTTCGTATTCTCAAGTTTTTCATAATAATAACCTTATGGTGCAAAGCTTCCTCAAGTTTTTCAAATTTAAATCCCTTCAATGAATGTGGTATCTATTTCGTATTCTCTTTTTCCAACAAAATACTTCTTCTCACATTTTTATTATTTTCTCAATGTTAAACTCCCTTTCTTTCAAGAATCTCAACAAAGTATGATAATAATCATGTTTAAGTGGTATCAAGTCCTTGGATAAGATTTTTTTACACAATTTATGGACCGCAGTCTATTCTTTTGCATCCCGTTATCCTCTACTGAAACAGAAAGAACCCTGTAATCAAATTTCCTTTTTCCTCGGTTTTTTAAGAAAATGGATGAACTTTATGGAAGCATTTATGGCTTTCTTCATGAGAGACCCTATTTTTGTGCAGTATCTCTCATCTTTGGAATTCTCCACATTGCATCTCTTTTCTTTTTGGGCAGGGATAATGGGTATTAACTCCCTTCTTTCCATTCTGAGTAGAGACTAAAATAGGTTTTAAAAAAAGTCTAGTTGGATCAGTCCATAAGGTATATTTAAGTCCAATTGAAAAACTCAAGATACATTTAAGTCAATTTATGAAAACCTATAGCATATTTAAATATTTTACCCATGTTTTAAAAACCGATCGACCTAGAACTAGAAAAGCTTTAGCCATCAATTTCTGTCTCCATGGTTCAACCATTTGATCTGAATGGATCAGCCTATGATATTTTAAAAATTAAAAAAGTACAAAATTACTTAAAATTAAAAATTGGCTAAAAATTATTATATAATTCAAATGAGTTGATGGTTTAACCACCCAAGTCAGTGAATCACTGACCAATTAATTCAATGGTTTTTGAGAAAATAACATTTTAGAACTGATCAAAACCGAACAAATACCCTAACTAATTTTAGGGCCAAACCTACTGGCCATATGGGTCAATGACGATTTTAAAACCTTTAACAAGACAAATACAAAGTAGGGCCTTCACATTTTTATGTCATGCTTTGTCTTGATGTGTATTTGGTTTTCTAGAGAGCAAGAATGAAAGAAAAATTAAATTTGGTGAAAAGTTTATAAGAGGGTCAGTTTCTCTTATTCTTTACCAAACTAAATATTGCCTAATTGTTTTTTCATTAATCCATGAGTCAATAACGCGTTTTATGAAGTCATTGTGTTGTCTTTATTGCTTACTTTTTTGAATTGTCTCCAGCCGAACTAATTGGGATTATGTTGGTTGAATCGAGTTGTGTATATTTCCTTCATTTATAATCAAAGCAATAAATGGTTCAGTTCATCCACTTGTGCTTCGATCAATCAAAGAGATTAAATAATGTGTTTCGATCAATCCACTTGTGCTTCGATCGATCAAAGAGACCTTTAAGGCACGGCCATTTGATAATGACTGGAATTGCTTAAAGTTAGACTCTAAGGGGGTATTAGTAATGTAGATGAAAAATTAGTGGGTATGGATTGTGATGCGGCACGATTCGGGTACTGTTAGCTGGCTGCTGACTGGTTCTTATCTGGCAACGGACGACACCTAAGAATGAGAAGATGAAGGACTCCTGAGGGATTTGCCCAACGGGAATACTCCGAAGCTTAAGTTAGAACGCTGGGGAGAAAGCAAAGAGTGTAAAGAAGTTAAGAGTGTAGGTCGTGCTAGATCACTGAGTTCTCAAGATTAGCTCGAGAGTAAGTTTCAGATAGGTCCCTGATGTTCGAGAGAGAGCTTCCGTTTAACTAGGGAGCTCTTGTATAGGCATTCTTGTCAAATCGGACATATCCGCAACTGGGCTTCTGTTGCAACCCTTACTTGCCAGGCCTGCACAGGTGACCGTTGTAGGGTACTACCCAATCGGGTGAGTGACACGTCCTGGGAGGATAGGCACGCCACCATCTGTTGAGAGACGTGGGTGCAGTTTATTGAATTGGCAGGGACTGTGCCATCAATCAGGAGACGTGGCGTAGTCTGACGGGTATGGTCTTGTCAGATAGAAACTTCTTGAAAGCATAGCGTTGCTTAGCCACGAGCTACTTTGTAGCAAGCTATCCTGTCGCGTAGCGAGCTATCCTGTCACGAGCTACTTTGTAGCGAGCTCCTAGGAGTACTTCGAGGTGACCCTTCTCAAGGTTGTCTTTGGGGCAGTTTTCCTGCCTAAGTATTGGAGAGAGTTGGTTATCCTAGCTCGCGAGCTGGGATAGATTTGTTTTGGAGTATTCCCTTTCAGTAGCTCGGGGGACCTCGAGCTCGTGTTGTAGCAAGCTCCCCTTACAGCGAGCTATGACGTAGCGAGCTGTTCTGCAGGCTCGTTACTTAGTCGCAGTCAGACTATGGTGTTGAGTTGTTTGCTCGTATCGAGTCGGGTCCATGTGTCATTGTCTCAAGGGGTCGGGTCAAATCATCCTCCATCAATTGCCCCCCACTCATCGGGCTAAGAGTGTTACTTTAGTGTGAGGAGTTCATGAAGTGGGACAGGTGGATTTGATCGAAGTTCAAACTTTATTGACTATTCGCATTAAATGTGTGCGTAGAAGTCAAGAGATTTCTGATGCTTTGAATGCCGAGAAACGCGCTGAAGCAGCTCTTAACTCTGGATGTCGTGTATCTGTCATTACCTCAATCATGGGAGACATGCAGTCAGTCACATTTTGGTTTCAGAAGACATGCGGTCAGTTTGACTGCGAACCATTAGATCTGCATCAATTTGGTCGTTAGTCTAGGGGCACAGTGCCTATAAATAGGAGGGCCCCCAGGCCTCATTTTCTTTCACGCTAATTTGCTGTCTTCGGATTCTGAGGTCGCGCATTCATTTAGTCTGTCCGAGCTCTTCTGTTCACACCGTTTCATCTTTTCGGTGAGTCATTCAATCTGTTAATCATGTCTGGGTATTCGTACCATGTTTATCCCTGGGATGGTGACCAGGATGACGACGCCCCCTCGAGCTCAGGGGAGCTTGGGAGCAGGCTCCGGAGGCTCGAGAGGCCTCCAGCTATATGGCTTCTACCTCTTGGGGTAGAGAGCCCGACACCTTCGGTCCCTCCTCTATGATGATGGGGAGACTCAGATCTCTAGTCCGTCATTTTCACCTTATCGGGGACCTTAT